>NC_045798.1:45238805-45542496 GCF_009873245.2 Balaenoptera musculus
AGGAGCACCTCAATACATAAGGCAACTACTAACAGCTATAAAAGAGGAAATTGACAGTAACACAATAATAGTGGAGGACTTTAACACCTCACTTATACCAAACAGAAAATTAATACGGAAACACAAGTTTTAAATGACACAATAGACCAGATAGATTTAATTGATATTTATAGAACATTCCATCCAAAAACAGCAGATTACACTTTCTTCTCAAGTGCACATGGAACATTCTCCAGGATAGATCATATCTTGGGTCACAAATCAAGCCTCAGTATATTCAAGAAAATTGAAATCATATCAAGCATCTTTTCTGACCACAATGCTATGAAATTAGAAATCAATTACAGGTAAAAAAAAAAAAAGTAAAAAAAAAAAAAAACACATGGCGGCTAAACAATACATTACTAAATAACCAAGAGATCACTTAAGAAATCAAAGAGGAAATCAAAAAATACCTAGAGACAAATGACAATGAAAACATGACGATCCAAAACCTATGGGATGCAGCAAAAGCAGTTCTAACAGGGAAGTTTATAGCAATACAAGCCTACCTCAAGAAACAACAAACATCTCAAATGAACAACCTAAACTTACACCTAAAGGAACTAGAGAAAGAAGAACAAACAAAACCCAAAGTTAGTAGAAGGAAATAAATCATAAAGATCAGAGCAGAAATAAATGAAATAGAAACAAAGAAAAC
The DNA here is from genome assembly GCF_009873245.2 of Balaenoptera musculus. NCBI lineage: Eukaryota > Metazoa > Chordata > Mammalia > Artiodactyla > Balaenopteridae > Balaenoptera > Balaenoptera musculus. Next base: position 45,239,506 of record NC_045798.1, read on the forward strand.
AAGAGCAAAGATCAATAAAACTAAAAGCTGGTTCTTTGAGAAGATAAACTAAATTGATAAACCATTAGCCAGACTCATCAAGAAAAAGAGGGAGAGGACTCAAATCAATAAAATTAGAAATGTAAAAGGAGAAGTTACAACAGACACCACAGAAATACAAAGCATCCTAAGAGACTACTACAAGCAACTCTATGCCATTAAAATGGACAACCTGGAAGAAATGGACAAATTCTTAGAAAGGTATAACCTTCCAAGACTGAACCAGGAAGAAATAGAAAATATGAGCAGAACAATCCCAAGCACTGAAATTGAAACTGTGATTAAAAATGTCCAACAAACAAAAGTCCAGGACCAGATGGCTTCACAGGTGAATTCTATCAAACATTTAGAGAAGAGCTAACACCCATCTTTCTCAAACTCTTCCAAAAAATGGCAGAGGAAGGAACACTCCCAAACTCATTCTATGAGGCCACCATCACCCTGAAAACAAAACCAGACAAAGATACTACAAAAAAAGAAATTTACAGACCAATATCACTGATGAATATAGACACAGAAATCCTCAACAAAATACTAGCAAACAGAATCCAACAACACATTAAAAGGATCATACACCATGATCAAGTGGGATTTACCCCAGGGATGCAAGGATTCTTCAATATATGCAAATCAATCAATGTGATCAACCATATTAACAAATTGAAGAAGAAAAACCATATGATCATCTCAATAGATGTAGAAAAAGCTTTTGACAAAATTCAACATGCATTTATGATAAAAACTCTCCAGAAAGTGGGTATAGAGGGAACCTACCTGAACATAATAAAGGCCATATATGACAAACCCACAGCAAACATCATTCTCAAAGGTGAAAAACTGAAAGCATTTCCTCTAAGATCAGGAACGAGACAAGGATGTCCACTCATGCCACTATTATTCAACATAGTTTTGGAAGTTTTAGCCACAGCAATCAGAGAAGAATTAGAAATAAAAGGAATCCAAATTGGAAAAGAAGAAGTAAAGCTGTCACTGTTTGCAGATGACATGATACTATACATAGAGAATCCTAAAGATGCCACCAGAAAACTACTAGAGCTAATCAATGGATTTGGTAAAGTAGCAGGATACAAAATTAATGCACAGAAATCTCTTGCATTCCTATACACTAATGATGAAAAATCTGAAAGAGAAATTAAGGAAACACTCCCATTTACCATTGCAACAAAAAGAATAAAATACCTAGGAATAAACCTACCTAAGGAGACAAAAGAGCTGTATGTAGAGACTATAAGACACTGATGAAAGAAATTAAAGATGATACAAACAGATGGAGAGATATACCATGTTCTTGGGTTGGAAGAATCAATATTGTGAAAATGACTATACTACCCAAAGCAATCTACAGATTCAGTGCAATCCCTATCAAACTACCACTGGCATTTTTCACAGAACTAGAAAAAAATATTTCACAATTTTTCACAATATAACACAAAAGACCCCGAATAGCAACAGCAATCTTGAGAAAGAAAACCGGAGCTGGAAGAATCAGTCTCCTGGACCTCAGACTATACTACAAAGCTACAGTAATCAAGATAGTATGGTACTGGCACAAAAACAGAAATATAGATCAATGGAACAGGATAGAAAGCCCTGAGGTAAACCCACGCACCTATGGTCAACTAATCCATGACAAAGGAGGCAAGGATATACAATGGAGAAAAGACAGTCTCTTCAATAAGTGGTGCTGGGAAAAATGGACAGCTACATGTAAAAGAATGAAATTAGAATACTCCCTAACACCATACACAAAAATAAACTCAAAATGGATTAGAGACCTAAATGTAAGACTGGACACTGTAAAACTCTTAGAGGAAAACATAGGAAGTACACTCTTTGACATAAATCACAGCAAGATCTTTTTTGATCCACCTCCTAGAGTAATGGAAATAAAGACAAAAATAAACAAATGGGACCTAATGAAACTTAAAAGCTTTTGCAAAGCAAAGGAAAGTACAAACAAGATGAAAAGACAACCCTCAGAATGGGAGAAAATATTTGCAAACGAATCAACTAACAAAGGATTAATCTCCAAAATATATAAACAGCTCATGCAGCTCAATATTAAAAAAAACAAACAACCCAATTCAAAAATGGGCGGAAGATCTAAATAGACATTTCTTCAAAGAAGACATACAGATGTCCAAGAAGCACATGAAAAGCTGCTCAACATCACTAATTATTAGAGAAATGCAAATCAAAACTACAATGAGGTATGACTTCACACCAGTTAGAATGGGCATCATCAGAAAATGCACAAACAACAAATGCTGGAGAGGGTGTGGAGAAAAGGGAACCCTCTTGCACTGTTGGTGGGAATGTTAATTGGTACAGCCACTATGGAGAACAGTATGGAGGTTCCTTAAAAAACTAAAAATAGAATTACCATATGACACAGCAATCCCACTCCTGGGCATATATCCAGAGAAAACCATAATTCAAAAATACACATGCACCTTAATGTCCATTGCAGCACTATTTACAATAGCCAGGTCATGGAAGCAACCTAAATGCCCGTTGACAAATGAATGGATAAACAAGATGTGGTACATATATACAATGGAATATTACTCAGCTATAAAAAGGAACAAAATTGGGCCATTTGTAGAGACATGGATGGATCTAGAGACTGTCATACAGAGTGAATTAAGTCAGAAAGAGAAAAACAAATATTGTATATTAACACATATATGTGGAATCTAGGAAAATGGTACAGATGAACCAGTTTGCAGGGCAGAAATAGAGACAGAGATGTAGAGAACAAACATATGGACACCAAAGGGGGAAAGCGGCGGGGGTGCTGCTGGTGTGATGAATTGGGAAATTGGGATTGACATGTATACACTAATATGTATAAAATGGATAACTAATAAGAACCTGCTGTATAAAAAAATAAATAAAATTAAATTTAAAAATTTAATAAAAGAAAGAAAAAGTCCAGTATAAAAACAAAAAACAACAACAAAAAAAACCTGTGCTTCAGTGATGGATTAACAAAGTGCAGAGAGAAAAGGCACAGGTAATGAGAAATGAGTAAATCAAGATTTCAGCAGAAACAGAAATTAATAACTAACACTTACTGAGGAGAAAGTCCATGGAACCCCAATATTTGGCCCTTTTCCTTTATGGAGAGGAATGGGGTTCCATAGATTTTCTCTTTTACTCTACAAAGAGCTACAAAGAGAAATGATTATTTTTCTCATATTCTCCAATGAGAAAACAGAAGCACAAAGAAATCAAGTCACATCCATAAAGGATCCAGAAAGGTCCACAGCTAATAAGCAATGTGAATGAGTTTCAAACCTGGGAGTCTGGCATCAAACAGAGAAAATAGATAAATAGATAGAAAAATAGGTAGATAGATGATAGATAAGCAGAGAGATAGGTAGATAAATGATAGAGTTGTGGATCTGATAGGGACAGATTAAAGGGATGAAGTAGGTGATTAAATAGTTAATACTACTAAGGGATCATACATAAAGAAGAAAGTATGGGAGACGCATGTAAGTTAATGATCACTCAAGAAAGCAGTCTTGCCTAACAACAAAACCGAGCAGGCTTGCTTAGCAACAAAACCATGCAACAGAAGCATGAGACATGCCCCAAAACAATAAAACAATGGTAGAATGAGACCCATATCCTGCCCAGTGAGGTCAGTAACTTACTGATTCCTAGGACATGTCCCCCTGCATCACTAAAAAAAAAAAATAAGGAAAAGGTGACATTATACTAAAACTTGAGATGATTTACCATTTTTAGCATATATTACCACCCTTCTAATTTAAATAGTGCCATGACAGTCCTGGTTTGACCATGTAGGGACAAGAAAACTCCCCCACCTGATGTGGAGAAGGAACTGATGATGGAAGCTTCATGTCTACTCAAGAATGAGGAAGAAGGTGGTTTTCTCCCCCTCCCCACTTTTCCTTTGATTATAAAATAGCCCACTAAGTTCTTGGCACGGCACCCTCTTGCCCGCCTGCCCACTTGTAAACCTTACAAGTGTCCTATTCTAATAAATCACTTCTCATCTATCACTTTGCCTCTCACTGGATTCTTTCTGCACTAAGACATAAAGAACCAGAGCTCTTCGAAGCCCCTTGAGATGCATTTCTGCAGTTTCAGATAGACTAGTTGTGTGTCTTCGAAATTCATATGTAATTCACATTCATATACCCCTCAATGTGAATTGTTAAACAACAAAAATTCAACTGAGTAAATTTAAGGATCAAACTGGCTTTATTAAATGATTCATGAATTGGATAGCATCCCATTTAGCAAACAGAAAAAAGTTCCGCCAAGCTGAAGAGAGTGCTCAATCCATACCCACCAATTTTTGTGGCTTTTTGGTCTTTGAGATCCCCATTAGAAATAGTCTTTATCTACACAAAACACAACAGGCATGTGCACCTTAACATACCAGCAGTAACCAAAAGATATTACTGAGCCCTGGCAAAGAGAAGGCCCTGTGTGCATCACCAACAATTCCCATGGAACCTTGGATTGGGGCAAGGAATAAACCAGCAGACCTCTACAAGTGGGGACGCAGACGGGGAGCTCCACATGAATGAACTGAATACAGTTCCCACGTGAATCTTCAGACAGAATCAAGGGCAGAGGGTTTTCCACTCCAAAACCTGGGAATTGCAGTCTGAAAGTCTAGGGGCTTAGCTTCAGGTAGAACCGTCTGCCAGCTCAATTGGGCACCAGGCAGAATGGTCTGCCAGCTCAAGCCTGCCTGCCTTATATTGGAGAAGCAATTAGATCAGAAGCTCAATGTAAAGAGAGTGGAGCTCAGAACCAAGAGGAACTTGCCCACAGCCCTGGGAAACAGCGAGAAAGGCAGTGAACTCAAAAAAGGGTTCGCAGGTACCACACCTGTGTTTCTCATTGTCCTCAAATACCATCAGAAGTTTACATTGTGTCCCAACACTGCCACCAAATCTGTTAAACAACAAAAATTCAACTGAGTAAACGTAAGGACCAAATTGGTGTTTAGAATATTAGCTGGCATGAGGTAAGTCAGTCCTCAAACTCTAGACATTATTTTTGGTCAGAATTGGTTCCTTTATGCATCCGTAGTTATTTTAAAATATTTGTAATAAACATTTTAAAGAACTTTTCACCTTCACCTCTTTGTCCAGCAATGTCCACTTGGTTGACAGTGGTCTTCATTATCTGTCTCTTCAAATTAATATTGTAATATTCTGAATGTACTTAATAGTCTGAAGAATATATCTTTTACATTATATATCAGTAGTACATTCCTCTTATTGCTGTAAAATGTCTTTGAGATTCTATTTACTTTATTACCTTTCCACTTATAGAAGTTTCAAATATCAAACAATTTTTGGCATAAATTAAACTGACCTTAGAACCCCTCAAGGTCCAATAACTATCTGGCTACAGTTTGATTTTACTTCATGAAGATATACCATATCTACTCACAATGGAATGAAAGAAGGAAAATTAATCCAGAAAAATTAACCAAACCTAGTTCAAAATATTGTTTTATTATTTTTATTCCTAATTTGCCCTAGTATTTTTCATCATCTACTATTAGAAGAGGTAATCTATAAATAACACAAATCTTTATTTATAATATATAACCAATCAGGAAGCAAGAGAACAAATATCTATAGTTGTAAGTCACCACTTGAAAATTTAAATGTTTATATTTCTAGGATAATTGTCTATAGAGAATAATAAAGGCCATCTTACCTAAAGAAATAAACATACTTGTCTTATTCACTGTCTCTCTCTCTCTCTCTCTCTCCCTCTCACGCATACAAACTTCATATATATTTCCTTATATAAACACAGAGACATAGCTATGCACACTTCGTACATATATGTGATTTTTACATTGCATTGAAGAACAAATTTGGAAACTTTAGTGTTTATATACATGCACACATTTGTATATACATATATGTACTTATACATCCATGTTTTGTTTATGTTCAACTAATAAACCAGTTTTAATTCTCTGTCTACCAGCATATAATCTGTATGTGAATTTTTTTTTAAATTAATTTATTGTATTTTTTGGTTGCATTTGGTCTTCATTGCTGTGTGCAGGCTTTTCTCTAGTTGTGGCAAGTGGCTCTTCATTGCAGTGCATGGGCTTCTCATTGCGGTGGCTTCTCTTGTTGTGGAGCAAGGGCTCTAGGTGCGTGGGCTTCATTAGTTGCAGCACATGGGCTCAGTAATTGTGGCTCGCGGGCTCTAGAGCACAGGCTCAGTAGTTGTGGCACACAGGCTTGGTTGCTCCACGGCATGTGGGATCTTCCCAGACCAGGGCTCAAACCCATGCCTCCTGTATTGGCAGGTAGATTCTTAACCACTGTGCCACCAGGGAAGTCCTGTATGTGAATATTCTTTAACAACATGGAAACTACAAAAGTTAGAATTGGCTGGGAGGGATGAAAGAGGCAAATGTGAATTGATACATGTGGGCTTGGTCAATGTAAATTTTGCAAGCTGTACATAAATTTTGTAGACCTAATGATTTTTGAAAACCATTTCCAAGGCTGTTTATGTCTCATGTGGAAATCTAAACACTATCTTACTGGAACTGGATTAAAAAATTTAGCTCTTGTCAAATATTGCTGGTGTCTGCTTTTTAAGTTTTCTTCTCCTCTTGACTTTAATACATGCTTAACCTTAGTAGGCCAAAAGTAGAACTCTCTAGCTAATATTTTTTCTTCCTATTGTGAAAAGGAATTCGTCTTTAATGCTCACATGGTTATTTGAGTTTTGCTGCAGAATGCTGTGCACTGCAGTTTTGCTTTGAAATGAATGATCTTTTTTTTTGTTTTAAGGTAAACAATTTTCTGCTGTGTTTTTGCTGCACATTGTTAGAAGTCATTCTCTTGCTTAGATGTAGATGGTTTTTTGTTTGTTTTTTTTTAAATCACTGCTGTGAACAACTAGCTGTTTGATCAGCAATGCTTCCTTTTTTTTTTCTTCCTCCTTTTGTATTGGACTTAGTCCCTGTCTGTCCTCTATGACACATCAGGATATGACTAGCTGGTACCACTCACAGTGGAAGCAATTTAATCTTTGTTACAAAAGTACCCTGTTTCTCAGAAGTCACATAAACATCTTAAGAAGAATGGTTGATTAAATTGTTTTGGCCAGCAGTTATACTTATCTGACCACATACTTTCTTTGTGTGGGATTTGGAATTTTTTTCCCTTTCACTTTGGAGGGTATAATCAGGCTCAATTTCTCCCTGTATGTGCATGCTTTGTTCTTTGAGCATTTTCCACTGAAAAAGTGAATTTCAGTTGTTCTGGACTTATCTTTCAGTAGGAAAACCTAGTTATTGTTCAGCATTTTAAGAAGCAGAGATAATACCTTAGTTTTAAACTTCCAGTTGGAGCTTTGTCTTCTGGCCAGTGGGAAAAAAAAATGATTATATTTCATAAACAGCATTTCACCTCCTTATAGACAGCATTTCATCCATCAAGTAGAGACTGTATACATACTAATGCTGGGTGAACGATCTGGTAAGAGATTCGTAAGAACCAGCTGAAAAATGATGTACTCTCCTGCTAACAGCCTAGTCTAATTTACCTTACATTTCCTGTAACATGAGAGAAAACTGACTACTGATGTTCTTTAGGACTGGGTTTAAAGATGATTAAGGGGATTGCAGTGACAATTCCCTTAATGTGTGTTCTACAAATACAAGTTAGGGATAGAATGAGAGGCATACAAAATACTTCATTTGTTGGGACAATGAAAGGGAGAAAAATAAAAGAACCTTACATTATTATGAGGATTTGTGAAAATAGGTGTATTTTACTAGATCCCTGTGAATGGATAACTTGGAAAAAATTATCCTTCTCTGATTAAGCATTAAATCCTTATACGTATTTCTAGCTATTTTGAATACAATTTCATAGAATTCATAAATTAGATTTATGTACTAGTGTTTAGAAATTGTTCAGCAAAATATAATAGTATTTTAAAAATACATATGCAAAACTTGAATGTTGAAGTGAAGATGCTGACTTATTTAAAAACCAAAGCTAAAAAAACCTGAAAAAGATATTATTTGAGATTGGAGGACATTTCAAAGAGTTTTACAATATTTAAATTACTTTAGTAAAGGGAATAAAGCTCTGTATAAAAATAAGAAAATAATGCATCATTATGAAAAATTTCTGAGTTTTCTTGTTGGTTGATCCCACAAGAAAGATTTTAAGAAAAATACATGATAAAATTTTGGAATAGAGATAATGAAAATGGGTCTTTGAAGGAAATGTTTGATTTACAACTGATATGCTGATCATTTAAAATGATTTAAATATTTATGAAAATATTTGCAAATGATGCTACTGACAAGAGATTAATTTCCAAAATATACTAACAGCTTATACAGCTCAATATCAAAAAAACAAACAACCCAATCAAAAAATGGGCAGAAGACCTAAATAGACATTTCTCCTATGAAGACATTTAAATGGCCAACAGGCACATGGAAAGATGCTCCACATAGCTAATTAGAAGAGAAATGCAAATCAAAACTACAATGAGGTATCACCTCACACCAGTCAGAATGGCCATCATTAAAAAGTCTACAAATAATAAATGCTGGAGAGGGTGTGGAGAAAAAGGAACCCTCTTACACTGCTGGTGGGAATGTAAACTGGTACAGGCAGTATGGAGAACAGTATGGAGGTTCCTTAAAAAACTAAAAATTTTGATTCAGCAATCCCACTCCTGGGCATATACCCAGAGATAACCATAATTCAAAAAGGTACATGAACCCCAATATTCATTTCAGCACTATTTACAATAGCCAGGACTTGGAAGCAACCTAAATGTCCATCAACAGATGAATGGATAAAGAAGATGTGGTACATATATACAATGGAATATTACTCAGCCATAAAAAAGAATGAAATAATGCCATTTGCAGCAACATGAATGGACCTAGAGATTATCATATTAAGTGCAGTAAGTCAGACAGAGAAAGACAAATATCATTTATATGTGGAATAAAAAAAAATGATACAAATGAACTTATTTACAAAACAGAAATAGACTCGCAGACATAGAAAACAAACGTATGGTTACCAAAGGGGATAGTGGGGTGGAGGGGGAGATAAATTAGGAGTTTGGGATTAACAGGTACACAGTACTATGTATAAAATAGATAAACAACAAGGACCTATTGTATAGCACAGGGAACTCTACTCAATACTCTGTAATGGCATATATGGGAAAAGAATCTGAAAAGAATATACATATATTCATTTTTTAAACATAATTCTTTATAAATCCTGCTCTCTCCCATGTCTTTCTGTACTGGATTAGTATTTGTTTTAATCCTGTACATTCATGGGGCACCAGTCATTTTTAGTAAATAAGTTGTAGGTAATGTTCTTTTCAAAACTAAAGAATACTATAGGTTTTTATTAACTTAGCTAAAAATTAGCTATAATTTATTAATTTTGTTAGCTATAGCTTATGTAGCTAATTTATAAGTCCCATGAGACAGCAATATCATTTTTTCATTAGTAATACTCTTAGACAAAGTCATGGTTTCTGTAATAGTAGATGAAACAGAACTGATGTCTACCTTGCTGTAATAAACTAGAAAATTAAAAGAAGTTTTGAAACCTATATGAGAAAGAGAAGAATCAAACACTTTCACACTTACAACCTTACCCTTATTCTCTCCCAAATACCAACTTACTGATTTGGGTTCTGCCACTTTGTTTTTGGTAAATCTACTGCAAGTTCAGACACAAAGCTACAAGGAATATTAAAAATACTGGGACAATGATTTTCTCTTCTCTGATTAAATATATATAGTATATAATCAGGTATACATTTACATGGATGGTGTCACTGAAAGAATGTGTAGTAAAGAATTTTTCATCGTAACCAAATTAGCAAAGTCAATTACTAGGGGCTATGATATAAATTTAGCTTATTATAGAGTAAACTACTAATAACACTCAGACTGGGAATTTTTAGACAATATATGAAATTGTGTTTTCACTAATCTGATGTAAATGATAAATATTTTTTATCTAACATTGAATCTTTATCTAAGGACAATTATCATTTTCATTATCATTTATAATTCAGATTCTTTAAAGACCATCCCTATTTGTTAATTAAACTTTTTATTTTGAGGTAATTATAGATTCACAACCAACTGTGTGAAATAAGACAAAGATTTCACATATCCTTTACCAAGTTACCTCCAATGGTAATATCTTGCAAAACTTTAGTACAATATCATAAGCAGATATTGACATTGGTGCAGTCAAGATACACGTTTCCATCACTACAACAATCCCTCTTGTTGCCCTTTCATAGCCACAATTACCCCCTAGTCTTAAACACTGGCAATCACTAATCTGTTCTGCATCTCTATAAATCGTCATTTCCAAAATGTTAATGGAATCCTACAGTGTGAGATACTTTTGGGAATGGCTTTTTTCACTCAGCATAATTTGTTACAGATTTATCAAGGTTGTTGCATTAACATAAGTTTTCATTTTCCTGGGATAAATGCCCAGCATTGTAATTGCTGACTCATACAATAGTTGAATGCCTAATTTTTAAGCCACTGCCAAACTGTTTTTAGAGTGTCTGTACCATTTTACATCACCACCAGTAATGTATGAGCAGTACACTTTCTCTGTGTTCTCACCAGCGTTTGGTGTTGCTTATCTTAACCATTCGGATAGGTGTGTAGTCATGTCTCATTGTGGTTTTAATTTGCATTTCTCTAATGGCTAATGATGTTAAACATCTTTTCATGTACTTACTTGCCATCCGTATATCCTCTTCAGTGGCATGTTGCTTCATGTTTTTTGTCCTTTATCTAATTGGATCATTTATTTGATTTTATTATTTATTTATTTATTTATTTTGCCACTCCGCGCAGCTTGTGGGATCTTAGTTCCCTGACCAAGACTTGAACCCGGGCCCTCAGCAGCAAGAGTGCAGAGTCCTAACCAATGGACCGCCAGGGAATTCCCTGGATTATTTTTTGAATGTCGAGTTTTGAGAATCCTTTATATATTCTAAATACTAGTCCTATGTTGGCTATGTGGTTTGCAGATATTTTCTCCCACTCTGTAGCTTTTGTCCTTTCATCTCCTTTACAGGGTGTTTTGTGGAACAAAAGGTTTTAATTTTTGTGAAGTCCAATTTATCATTTTTTCCTTTTATGGATCATGCTTTTGGTGTCAAGTTTGAGAATTCTTAGCCTAGCCCTAGATCTCAATCATTTTCCCTTATATTCTCTCTAAAAATTTTACAGCCTTATGAGTTACATCTTGAGTTAATTTTCATATGAGGTAAAGGTTGATTTTGTTTGTTTGTTTCTGTTTTTGTTTCTTAAGGAAATTCAATGTCTCAATACCATTTATTGAAAAGGCTAACCTTCCTCCATTGAATTAATTTTGTACTTTTGTTAAAAATAAATTGGGCATATTTCTGTCTTAAATCTGAGTTGTATTTTCTGTTCTATAGGTTTGTGTCTATCCCTCACCAATACCACGTAGTCTTGAATACTGTAGTTCCATAATAAGTTTTGAAATTAGGTAGGTTCCTCCCTGTATTATTCTTTCTCAAAATTGTTTTAGCTATCCTAGTTCATTTGCCTTTCCACATACATTTTAGAATAATCTTATCTATATCTACAAAAAGTATTGCTTGGATTTTGAGTTTTGTGAAATTTTCCATTTATGGAGAATTGGCCTCTTTACTGTGTTAGTGCCTAATCCTTGAAAACACAGTGTCTCTCTCCATTTATTTAGTTAATCTTTAATTTATTTCATCAATATTTTGCAGCAATTTTTAGCATACAAGTCCTGTATGTGTTTTGTTGGATCAACGTTTATTTCTCTCTTTTTTAAAAGAAATTATAAATGGCACCATATTTTAATTTTGGTGTTCCCATGTTTATTACTAGTATATAGACAACAAAATAGATTTTTATATTGATCTTATATCCTGCAACATTTCTGATAACAGTTATTAGTTCTAAGAATTTTTTTTCTTAGGTTTCTTAGAAATTCCTACATAGAAAATCATGTTATATGAAATAAGGAATTTTTTCTGATCCATACTTCTTTTATTTACTTTTCTTGACTTTGCAAAATTGCCCATTATTATATTGAATAAGATTAGTGAGTAGACATCCTTGCAGTATTCTCATTCTTAGAGGAAAAGCATTCAGTCTTTCTTCCTTAAACATTTGGTAGTCTTCTCCATTGAAACCATCTTGGCTTGGTTGTTTCTTTTTTCTGGAGGTTTTAATTTATGAATTCAATTTCTTTAATAGTTACTGATCTATTCAAATCATCTATTTTATATTGGGTGGGTTTTTGTTTGTTTGTGTTTTCAAGAAATAGATTTGTTTTGTCTAAGTTGTCCAAAGAATGTGTGTAGAATTGTTCAGCGTATTGCCTTATTTCCTTATTTATGTCTGCAAAGGCTAGAGATGCTGTGCCCTGTTTCCTGATGCTGGTAATCGTTTGATATCTTCCTTTGAGATCTTTTTGGTTCTTGGGGCCCAAACCCAGACTGAGAGAGGTTAGAGTGCCTTATTGCTGCTCCCCACATGGCCTCCACTGACACCCTTGGGGGTGTAGCCCTATTACCACTGGCCAGTAGTGAATGTCTTACTCTCCACTATTAGAGGACATCACGTATAATGAAAATATGAAACAATAATGGAACATGAACAACCATCTATCAGAAAAGAATGTATTAAGATAACAACACATAAAGAAGATGTGGTACATATATACAATGGAATATTACTCAGCCATAAAAAGGAAAGAAATTAGGTCATTTGTAGAGATGTGGATGGATCTACAGACTGTCATACAGAGTGAAGTAAGTCAGAAAGAGAAAAATAAATATCGTATATTAACACATATATGTGGAACCTAGAAAAATGGTACAGATGAACTGGTTTGCAGGGCAGAAATAGAGACACAGATGTAGAAAACAAACATATGGACACCAAGGGGGGAAAGTGGCAGGGGAGTGGTGGTGGTGTAATGAATTGGGAGATTGGGATTGACATATATACACTAATATGTATAAAATGGATAACTAAGAAGAACCTGCTGTATATAAAAAAATAAATAAAATTAAATTTAAAAATTTAAAAAAGATAACACAGTTTTCAAAATAAAAATCTTATTCTAGTGGAGGATTCAACTGGACACTACATGAAACTCATTAGATTTGAAGATATACTTAAGAAAATTTAGAGCAAAGAGGAAATGGATAAAAAAAACTTTAAAAAAAATGAACAATAAGAAAAAAAACCCAAGAGGCAAAATGGGAAATGGGTTATGCATTTAATATAATTTCCATGGGGATATTAAAGTATATGGGAAAGAAGTACTAATTAACAAATAATAATAATCACAATTTAAAAGTTTAAAGATTTTAAGAAAAACTTGAAATATTTGACGTTAATTTAGATTTCACAAACTACTAAGCAAAAATAATTTTAAAAATTGGTAAAAGTTTTGAACTTTAAAATTATCAAAAACTACTTTAAGAAAAGAAAAATATAGGACACAAAAGAAGAGAATTAAGTTACTATTAATTATAGACAGTATGATTTTCTATTTAGAAACTTCAAGAGAATTAACTCTAAAAATACTTCAATTAATGATGGTTCAGTAAAAACGCCAGTCTCAAAATACATTAAAAATTATATATTATTCATATAATAATGATAAAAATTGATTAGCTCTTACTGTGTTCAGGACTTTTCAAAATACTTTACATGGACATCTCACAGCAGCATTATGAGGTTGTTATTATTCTCACTTTGTAGATGAGAAAAGTGAGGCATAAAGAAAATAAATTGACCTTTCCAAGGTCATATACCTGGTAAGTGATACATAAACAGTACATCAAAATTTTTTCTCTTAGAAACAAGATAAAAATCCACCAGGATTCTGACTCTTATTAACATAAAAATATGTTTTATTGGGAAGATGGTATTAATCACAGAAATTAGGAATTGAGAGGAGGCACAAGAACTCACTCATCATGACACAAGGGACTTGGCTCCCTAGGGAAGGTCTTCAGATGCGTCCAGTTTTGCCCCATGAGTTTCATTCACAAAGGCTGTAGGGGGAGTGGATGGGTCTAGCTTGGGTCATGTGCCTACTTCTGGGCTGGTGGTTGGGAGGGGGAAGAAGGGTGGAAGTCTGTTGATTTAAAGGCTCACTGCAAATACATAGAGTTGGAGGAGCAGAGTTCCTCAAGGGAAAGGATACAAGGACACAAGCATCACATGTACATTTGAGACCTGGTCTCTTGGGAGGATGGCTACATGAGTTAGGCAGCAGCAGGCAGTGTAAATTCACTCCTACAATAACGAAGGCATTGATTTCTTGCTGAAAGCTGAACATATTATCTGCTTTAAAGATTACTTGAGGGCACATTGAAGGGTCTTATGTTGGTAACTTTATATCTAGGATTCATTTTAAGTGGATTTTACACTTTCTATCTTGAGTCAAATCAAAGAGATGACCCTGAATAGAAGTATACTCCAGAGAATTTGGGGGATCCAAATATTGTTTTTCACTCGGTCAAACAGGGACTTTCAAAGGTACACTTCTTAAAGTACCATTGGTCATGGCACAGAAATTTAAAAGTCATGAAAAGAGTTGAATGTTAAATTATTGTTAAATTAGTGTCATCTGTTTTAATAGTGTTGGCATGCCTTTTATTTGAATTACTTTGATGTTTATAATGCCTTAAGAAAGATCTTGAATTTAACAATAAGCCCCTGAAGTAAATGTTTTGTGTAAATCAGGATTTCTCAACCTTGGCACGATTGATGTTTTGGGATAGATATTCTTTGCTCAGTGTATAGAGTCTGTCCTGTGCATTGTGGGATGTATACTAGAATCCCTGGCCTCTACCCATTAAATTCTAGTAGTACCCTTCCAGCTGTGACAATAAAAAAATATCTGCAGACATTGTCAGATGTCCCAGGTGTGTGTGGCTGGGGGCAGGGGAGGAGCTGCACAAAAGGTCCCTGGTTGAGAACAAGTATTATAGACACAAGAGGGAATCCTGGAAAACGGAATTACCAGAACACAATGCAGAATATCGCCAGATACGTTAAAAGGATAAAGTTCTACCCACCTAAAAAGGGCTAACCTCACTGTTCTGTAAGAACTTGACCTGCACACATTTTGATTGGCATACCATCCTAAGAAGTGAATCTCAACTGCGGATGCACAATTAGAATCATCTGTGGAATCTAAAAAAAAAAAAGAAAAATTACTGAAGCTTAAGCCGCAATCTAGAAAAATTATATCAGAAATTTTTGTGGTGGACCCAGACATTTTTATTTTTGAGGCATTCCCCATGGGATTCTAAATAAATAACAATCTAAAATGTACTAATCTAAAGTAATTGTCTTTAAACGTCCACCAGAATCAAGCCCCGGAAGATGTGCAGGGGTTTACCACACCTGGATTCCTGTCTGATTATTCACATGGCCACAGGAATTGTACGGTAGACAGAAGGTGCAGGGGACAAAGTGCTTCAGGGCACTGCTCCAGTGTTTACAGCACCTGGAATCTATATCCCAACTGGATGATTATTCAAACAAACTGAATAAAGGAAATTTACAGATTAACCAAGGTATTCTTTGATGAACAGGTAGTTAAAATTTTGATATAATTCTATATGGGTCCAGGCATTGTGCCAACTTACTAGAAAGCTAGTTAATCCACTTTTAGCATCAGAGAAGACTTCCTTGGGCAATTTTCGGTCAATTGTTAGTATACAGTGCTACACTAACTGTCCTGGATTGATCAGCAAGCCTGATTCATTGCCCATCTGTATCCATCCTATAGATCTAACCCCAACAGGTACTTTGAATCTTTTCTGATCACAGTAAGACAATCAAGAGAACATAGAAACTTTAGACCAACATAAAAGGGACTTAAAATCAGTCAAAAACATTGAGACTGGGGATGTTCTGCATCAGGTTCCTCAGAATCAGAGTTTTCCACATGATTCTTGTTCCAGTGATTTATTTATTAGGAGCTACTCAGGAGAGAGGAGTTGAGGAAAGCATGACATAGCAAAGAAAAAAAAACAAGCAAGAATGTGGTCTCAGCAGGAGACTAGCTTTAGTCTCATCCTATAAGGGACACTTTAGAGACCAAATAATAAGGCAGAGATAGACCCATCTTGAGGCAAGGGTGACCAACTTTTGGGCTTGCGGGAGAGGGAAAGTCTCCTGAGATTTTGTTTGGCTGAGTGCAGTCCTCTGGAGAAGTGTCTGACTTGTTGTCAGCCAACATGCACAGCAGCTAAGGGACCAGTGCACCCACTGATAAGGGGCCGACCACCAACAGCATTCACTAGAGTGTATACCATAATTGTTTCTTTTGATATTTTCAGATGCAGTATTCTATTTTAAGCATAGTTGAATCAGGGAATGTAAACTGGCAAAATAATGTTAAGATATCTGCATTTTTCAACACTTTAGTCATTTGTAAGCAAAACTTCCCTGTCATTTTCAGGGAGACTTTGAGATATAACCAGTCAATGCTGGTGGTATATGGCTTATGAAGATAAGATCACCTACTTCAAAAATAAAAGGTAAACTTTTATGTGGCTAATTATTTGTTTTACTGAGAAACAAAAATCAAAAAATAAACAAATATTTCATAGAGCTTATGAGTTCATTTATTCAACGAATATTTATTGAGACAGATCTCATGGAGTGTTCATTCTAGTTGAGAAATAAAGGAGTAAACAAATACAACAAATAAAAAGATAATAGTTTGGGTTGTAATAAGTGTTATAAGAAAAAATAAAACAGGTAGGGGTATGGACACTAGTGGAGACGGGAATGAATGGATGCTATTTTAGATCAGATGCCAAGGAAGGTCTCTCTGATAAGTTGACAACTAAGCCAAGAGCTGAATGAAGTGAGGGAGCAAGCACTTCAGATGCAGAACTTCCTAGCCTAAAACTGTTAAAAACATGTAATGCAAAATAATAAATTCAGTGGCGGTTTTCCATCAGCAAAGCTTAAGGCATGGACAAATATTTTTGTAAACCTGGTGTTATAGCACCAATAGCTGCCCATCACTGTCAGTCACTAATGACAAGATGTCTCTGAGCTGTACAAAGGAGTGAGGACACCGACACAGATCTGCTGTTTGATTTGCAAAGGTTTATGAATCTATTGTAAGAAGCCAACAACAGTATGTGGTAGGGAATTAACATCTTAGGGGTCTAATGAATGCTTAATAAAATAAATTCCCTTATTTCACCATAAATTTGTAGGTGTAATTTTATTATAATTTAATGTTTGTAAAACTTAACTTTTTCTAAAAAGTTTAGGAACATAAAAGGGCCTATTGGTTCTAATCTGCTCACTTAGAAGGCCATTACAGGTTTGACCTTAGGAAAACAGAAAACAACATAACTACATTTTATGATTATCAAAGGGATGAAGGATGAAGTCAAACAAAACTGTTCACGGTATCTCATAAAATGAATAACATTTTGGATTAAATTGTGAGCAGTGAACTGAATATCAATTTAACTTATTACCTATGTAGGAACTAAAATTTTAACAATTTACAGTGCTTTTCCACCTATTGCCTTATTGACTGTTAAAGCTCTTAGAGCATCCTGATGGAAAAAGACGTTTTAGAATCTATTTATACACATCTTCAATATGAATAGCCTCAACTAGTTTAAAAAAGTTCAGGCCCCTCTTAGGGAAAACTAGATTTTTATGTAAAAATTTGAATGATTTTTGTTTCTTTAATCATTATTACACCTGCTGAAGGCAGATCTAAAAATATGCCACATGCAAAAGAATAAGTTGTATATGGCAATGTTAAAGGATTGTTGGAAACTTTGGCTTTTTACTAAACAACATAGTTTTGTTTTATTTCAAGAGTAATATTAGAATAGCCTAATCATTAATGAAAGCTCAAGTCATTTCTACTTCAATTTCCTTTGTCAAAATTTTAGATTCTTTTTATCCATACTAATTTATTTCTGAGTATGATAATGCCCTTGGGAATAAATGGAAATATTTAGTTTCCAATAATATCACTTTTGTGAGTCAATTATTTAGAATGTTATGAACAGATGGTTTAATGAGAGAATTGAAGAGAATAGACTCATGCTAGTCCTATATCACTGACAATATATTGCTTCACAGATCTAAAGACTCCTTGAATTTTGACTTATGAACTAGAAATTACAGGCTGCTGAAGTAGTTATCATATATTTGGAAGAGCCCAGATTGTGTGTGCTGATGATGGTATGTGTGCCTCTCTTCAAGTTTTACTTCAGACACATTTGTGTTAAAATAGAATAAACAGAAATTGTGATACATGAATTATTTTCAGAATCTAAAGTATTCCTCTAGACATAAGCAAAATTTACTTATTCAAAAGTATTTTAAACTAATTATTCCAGAATAGATATTTCCACATTCAATGTTAATTATACCTTTATAAATGACATTTTAAAAGTATTGGAATGAATAACTTTAGGACCTTGGTAAGAAACGCATCTCATGTTCACGTCCTCAAGTCAAATATATGTGTCTCCAAATACAAAACCTTCGCTAAGTCAGAGATATTATCAATGAGGATTCTATTCTACTTAGAAGCATGAATCTGTCCCCCAAAAAGAATTTGTTGACAATTTTAACACTAGAAATAAGCAGTTAAAAGATGTACTTAAAAACCTTGAAAACAATAACAATTGATTCTTGGGTTATTAATTCTAGATATGTATGTTCTATTTATCCCCAAATGTTCACATTCCTTAAATGTGGTATTGGTTATATAACATGAATTAGAATCCATGAAACCCATATGTGTGATTGGTAAGTATATAGCATGGTATTTAGTAAATATTTGTAAATCAATTAATGAGATTCCCCAAAGCAGATTAAAGGATATATTATATTGTGCAGAAAACATAAGCACATTTTTTGAGTCACTAAAGCATAATAAGTTTTTACTTTTCTTCCAAGTGGTGAAAATGGGAAACACTGATACTCACTTTTATTTTTTAAAGATTTTTTTGATGTGGGCCATTTTTAAAGTCTTTATTGAATTTGTTACAATATTGCTTCCATTTTATGTTTTGGTTTTTTGGCCGCAAGGCATGTGGGAATCTTAGCTCCCCGACCAGGGATCGAACCCTCACCCCCTGCATTGGAAGGTGAAGTCTTAACCACTGTACTGCCAGGGAAGTCCCAGATACTCACCTTTAGAAGATGTGAAAGTTTTAAAGATTTGTGGGCAGTTTTTATAAAATTAAGGCTATGATTTTATAGTTAATTTTAAATTATACAGATTCAATCTGAATCTACTTAATACTTGAATATCTAAGTACTCAACACTGTGTCAGGTTATATGGATCTTTTTATGGGAAGAAAAATCCAAGTTTACTTAAGCAAAGATGTTCTGTAAGATATACTTATTATTATATTATTGTAACTAATTATAAAAAGCAATATATATTATTTTTTTATGCTCTATAACATATATATATTTATAACTTATATAATATACATTGTGTATTATATTATTATATTATAACATATTATTACAGTATTATAAGACCTCAGTAAAGTTTAGTTTAGCATCTAAATTGAGTGAAATATGACTGACATGAGCAGCAAGTAGAAGAAGGATAAGTGTTTTGGGAGAAGAGAGAATCAGGTGTCTAACATTCTGAGGATTCTGTATTCTTCAGTGTTTCTGAAAGAGAATATATAAAACTTGGAAATTTTCAGAAATACTAAGTGAATTATATTAAACTCATTTTGAGTTTATTTTTGTATATGATTCAAGATAGTGGTCCAGTTTTCCCAATACAGTTTATTAAGAAACTATATTTTTTCCCATTGTATATTCCTACCTCTGTTATCATAAATTAATTAACCATATGTGCATGGTTTTATTTTGGGGTTCTCTATTCTGTTCTATTAATCTATGTATCTGTTTCTGTGTCAGTACCAGACTGTTTTGATTACTATAGCTTTGTAGCACAGTGTGAAGTCAGGGAGTGTGATATCTCCAGTTTTGTTCTTTCTCAAGGTTGCTTTAACTATTTGGGGTCTTTTGTAGTTTCATACCCAACAAAATAAAAACTCAATCACTGAACAGACTATTCAGAGGTTAATTAATAGCAGCATCTCAGACCAGGTCTACAGCTTCACTCCATTTAGGATCACATAAGAAGTCACTAGAGATAGAGTAGCTTGCTCTTTTTCTAAGTAATTAGATGATATTCTCATAGGCACTTTGTTGGGGAGCTAGATCTGCCCACTTTGGGAGGGCGGTGGGTTCAGCTGAGGCTGCCTGCTGGTTGTGGTGGGTAGGAGCTACTACTGACAGGAGCCAGAAGGGCCTGGTCCACAGGGGAATGCCACGGTGGAGTGAGCCCTGTTGGCAAAGTAGACAGTGAGTGTCAGAAATGAAGCCCTCCAGCAAAGGGTCAGCTCTGTAGATGGAGAATTAAAAAAAAAAAAAAAAAAAATGGAGCCCACCAGTGTCAGTCCCTGGAGAATGCTTCAACAGTTTCCCTACCCATTCAGCACTCATCCTAAAATTAGTCAATGAATCTCCTTCATGAATGGCCCAGGCCCTTTGAAAGCTGCTGCTTCTGCAATGGGATTCAGAGAGAGTGAGTTTGTGTACAACCCCTTTAAGAGCAGAGTCTTGGTTTCCTGCAGTTCTCCAGCTCTTTGGAATGAAAACCCCACTGGTTTTCAAAGCCAGATATTAAGGGAGCTCTTCCCCTTGGCGTAAGTCCCCAGAGCTTCAGTGCCCGATGCGGGGCTCCAACTCCATTCTTAAAGAGGACTGCTGTTTTTGTGATATTGCCTCACACGTGTGAAGCACCATGCCAGGAGTGTGGGGTCTGCTCCATCTACCAATCTCAATTTTTTTTTCTCATTATATCCTTAGTTATAAAAGAGCTGTTCTGCTAGTCTTCAGGTAGTTCTCAGAGAAGGTTGTTCTATATTGTTGTAGTTTTGGGGTGTTTGTGGGAGGAGGTGAGCTCAGGATCTTCCTACTCCACCATCTTGATCATGCCTTCCTTAATCATTGTTTAAAATGTGCAAAGCCATGAGTTATTTGAGCAAAGAATGATCTCAGTACCCAATATTCGGTTAGAAAGTTGAGGTTAAAATATTTTAAATATGGTAAATAGTGCTGCTGGGTTGATTGATAATTCTCCAAAAGTATCACCATGAAAACTTATTGATACGTAAAAGCTAAGTTGGTTAGGCTTAAGGGTGAAGGCTCCCTTAATAGTGTTTTTATAGTGTTTCAGAAGTGAGAACCCTGAGGAGGGTATTTATCATGATTATGGACTCGGCTGGATACTTTTATGGGGCTTAGGACCTGGGCTGGATGATTTGCAAGATGGAATACTGGTTGGGATTGGCAGAGTTTGTGATATAGTAGCTTTGGACTGGTGGGCAGAGAGAGAAAAGGGTCTTCAAGTGTGTACTGATGCGTGAGCTATGTTAGTACTTCACTGTCATAGGTTCCAAAGCAAGTATTTCTTGGAGAAAGTAGCTAGATAATTTTTACCTGATTCCTGTGTTGTTTAGATTGTTTAGCACAAAATCAGGAGTGGATGCTTTGTCCCAGAATTGATCAGCATGGGACGAGGTAAGTATGGTGGTTTCAGTTCTTAGCTGAACCCCGATTTTTTTTTCATTCTAAAAAATCACCTTTGCAGGGAAGTTGCAAGTTACTTAGCTATTTATTATTTATTATTTAGTTCATTTAATAAGAAAGGAAACAAGAGCCTAAGCCTCTTACCATTTATATGAAAACATAATGCCTACACAATCGAATAATGGAATTTTTTATTTCTACAAGCTATACTCATATTTCATATTTCTATACATTGATTTTTTAAAACAATCTCTTTTTTTCTTAAATGTCTTGACTTCCAGAAAACCTATGCGTGAAGGAATAACATTTTCAATAATAAAGAAGATAATCTTGAGAACTCTGGGAGTTGTCAATTAACTTTGGTTTTCCGCTTTTGACCAGGTATGATCCTGCCCTAAGGATGACTTCCTGTAAATAAGGGACATAAAGATTTCAAGTTTCTTTGCCTCAGACTCTCAGCTTTAGAAAATTACCCAGAGGCTGCCCTGGAGCTGAAATTGATGTCCCACAAACACCCTTTCCCTTCCTTTACTTAACACGAAACAAATCAGCATTAGGTACTCAAAGCTGATAAGAAAACTGGATCAACTCTAGCTGCCTTCCAACTCCTGTGGAAGCAGCTTCACTTGAGATTCCAATACTTGTGTTACTCTAGGTGAGCAATTGTTGATATTAGGCTGGGTTACAAGAACTTTAAAAACAAAGCATTTAGGAAATTGAAGCTGATATTAATCTGGTAAGAGTGCTAAAACTTTTTACTTGATCTTATTTTGTCACTATTTTTCATGGACTGCACCATTTAGTTGTATTTTTTCTTTTTTGCATATTTTCAGTAGTGTTGCTGATTTTTAGGTTTCACTCTAAATCCTTTAATCAGAAATAACTTTTTGATAGTTTATGCCCCGTCTATTCTAGTTTTAATCTGTTCTAATGGTTAGAAGAGACAATTGACATTCATTTTTAAAATGTGACTACAAGTGTACTGCAATGCAATAAAACTACAGCAGGAGTCAGTTAATCTGAGTTCTAGTCTTGGTTCTCAAAGCATATAATTGTATAAATATAGGAAAGCCCTATGGGTCTAAAGTTTTTATTTGAATAAATGAAGGTATTGAGCTATTTTATTAATAAAATTTTCCCATGTCTCTGAAGGCTTAATTTAGTTTTAATTATAAAATATCCATAGTAAATTAGATTGCATGTGGAAAGGGATGTTAAGGAAACAAACAGGTTCAAACACAATGTTTTTAGTGTGTTGTTGGTTACAGGGTGTGGAATGGATTTACACGTAACATATGAAAGTGAAATCAAAGGTCAAATTTAAATTAAATTTAAAAATCAAATTAAAGATTTAATAGACATCTAAATATTTACAAGAACACTTTTGAGAAAAAGCTTTAGTTTGTAAAACAGATGTAACTTTGAGCAAATTTAACATAGAGGAAAAAAGTAATGTTCCTAAATTGAAATCTGGGTATTTTTTAATGTCTTCTTCCTTGTCCTTCTGCTGACAATGTTGAATGTTACCTGAGCCTCATGCTCTGGAAAACTATGATGGTTAAGAGATCCTTCTAAGTTTTTGTTATTGAAAATCCCCCTTCTATACTATGGGAAATAGCTTACCTCAAAGAACCCCCCCTTCTACACATGATTTGGATAGGAACTGCTGTCCACACTCTCTCATGACTCCTGTAAGAGTCCCAGATGACTCCCTTGCTTCCCTGAAACAAGGCCAAACACAGACCTTTCCCCTTTTTGCCTGAACCTACAGAAAAAGCCAGACATAATGACTCTCCGACTTCCCATTCCTTGTCTCATGAATGATTAGCAGAGATTAGAAATGTTTGTCCCTCTTGAAACTAGCTAGACACGTGGATAAACATTTCCTTTTTAGGTAACTGAGCGAGATTTCCCTGATTGTGTAACGATTACCCCTGTAATCACCCCACTTTTTTTTTTAACATCTTTATTGGAGTATAATTGCTTTACAGTGGTGTGTTAGTTTCTGCTGTATAATAATGTGAATCAGCTATACGTATACATATATCCCTATATCCCCTCCCTCTTGCGTCTCCCTCCCACCCTCCCCGTCCCACCCCTCTAGGTGGTCACAAAGCACCGAGCTGATCTCCCTGTGCTATGCAGCTGCTTCCCACTAGCTATCTATTTTACATTTGGTAGTGTATATGTATCAATGCCACTCTCTCACTTCGTTCCAGCTTACCCTTCCCCCTCCCCGTGTCCTCAAGTCCATTCTCTACATCTGTGTCTTTATTCCTGTCCTGCCCCTAGGTTCTTCAGAACCTTTTTTTTTTTTCTAGATTCCATATATATGTGTTGGCATACGGTATTTGTTTTCCTCTTTCTGACTTACTTCACTCTGTATGACAGACTCTAGGTCCATCTACCTCACTGCAAATAACTTTCGTTTCTTTTTATGGCTGAGTAATATTCCATTGTATATATGAATCACTCAACTTTTAACTTGTCTTCTCTCCCTCTAAAAGTCTAAGGCAAAACCGCACTGCTCAGACCCTGATGTTTGGATCTCCCTGTTGCAATAGCTTGAATAAAATCAATGATGTCCTTACTTGTTTGGTCCTTGCCTTTGACCTTGCTTTCCCTTCTTCCTTTTCCCTCTCTATTTCCCTTTCTCCTTTCTCTTTACTTTTTACAGGATCAGCAGGGTTTCTCAGGTTTTATCAAGGTGAGGCTTGAAACACCGAGAGGACACTTCCCTTGCCTTGCTAAATAGTAAGAATGATGAGTAGCAGATGGGCATGTGTATACCAAAATGAGAAAAGAAAAGATTAATTGCATACTAAAAAGATAATGCTTCTGAGCTGAATAGCATTTTAAGAACCACATAGCACTCAGTTATGATAGAAGAGTTAAATCTGCATTCATCATTCGGAAAACTTGGATTTGAGATTCCTGATTATAAGTCCCTCCAAATAATTGAGATTCAAAGTTGTCAAGTTAAATAAAAAATATAATGTGAATGTGTGTGAGTGTGTGTGTGATACATATGTATTTCTGACTGTTAAAGAGGCTAAAATAGTGCAACTTAATTAAAAGCTGTGTGTGTGTATGTATGTGTTTGTGTGTATGAATTTTAATTTGTCTCCATTGAATTTGAAATATATAATTCCTTTTCTATCTGTCTATATGCGTGTGTGTGCAGAATGTACACAGTCATATATATATTACTCCTTTATCAAATTGAGGGGCAAATCAATATATTAAAAATTTTAAGATGGTTTCAGTTTTAAAGAATTATTGCTTTATAGTCCTTTAGTTTATAAAAGAATCCATTGAAAAAGAAATGCTGATTCAAATAGCTACTAGAATTCGTGTTATTTTTTATAAATTTATCCTTGTGCTACAGCACTACTGTATTTTTACCTCAAAAAGATTTACAGATAGGCAAATCTCAAAAGTGTTCATTTGGATTGGAAGCAGAAAGACGTAAACGTTTCTATACTTCTCATATTATAAAGGAACCCGCTCCTTCTCCTTGTGCAGGCACATTACGCAAGTGACGAGGTTCACAGTACTACGCAGCACGCTTTCTTGGATCAACACCAGAGCCTCAATTCCAACACATCTCAGAGTGTATTTTTGATGAATAAATTACCAAACTAATGAGATGCACTAACAGGTTAAGGATGGATCAAGTACTTAATCTTTTTAATGAAGGACACAGCATGAGACACATTCCTCCAAATAGATACAATAAACAACCTTCTAAAACCTAATTAGAATAAAAATACAAAGAAAGGTGCAAAGTCTTAGAATTTGCTTACCCCATAACAGCATTTTCTGCAACAGTGGAAAAACTTTAAGTTATCAACCTTATTTATATTTGAATCAGGTGAGTCCCAGAAGTTTACCAAGATAAAATAATGGTATTTTAATATAGAGTTTTAATATGTCTTGATGGCATCTGAGTCTATAAAAAGTGCTTCAAAATATGGCTTTGGATTTTTTACAGAACTTGCCAGACCTTGAGAAGGTTCAGCAAACTTTTTTGGAAAACTTCTAAGAACACACTTACTGTGTGTACCTATGAGGCGATTGTGACCTGGATTTAACTTTTTGGGTATCAAATTTTGGGGGTATAATTTAGGATTTAATTAAGTTTTTGAGTTCTTATTCACTTTAGTTCAAATATTAAAAATAGCTTATATAACTTTAGTAAGAGATTTAGTGAAAACTGCCAGTAACAAATCAAAAATTTTTTCATGAGAAATTGTTATTTATTCTTATCATTTATTTATATCATAAAAACATGATAAGAACAACAGGGAACAGGTGGCACATTGATCCAAGCAACCCACCTGGATTTAAAAATATAGCAAAAAGACGTGGCACTTAGGAAGACTGAATCTAAATAAAGGCCTAACATTTGAATTGGTGATGTACATGCTTATATAATGCTTCTCTTTTCAAGTAGTTAAAATATAACAGATTAATTATTATTTATCATTATTGCTGAGTGATTATAACATAATACTTTTATACAGCATGCCCTGGAATAACATACTCTTTCATTCTCTAAATCTCACACCATCTGCTTGAGCTGAATGTTTAGAGTGTATTGCTTACTGCATGTACTCCAGATATCACCACAGTATTTAACAAATCACAATTATGCAGTCTTTGGAAAGAAAGATTCCAGACTCTTTCTTTCCAAAGACTCCAGAATCTGTAGTAAATCTGTTTGACAAAGGGCTGTGTCCTAATTGTGACATCAGTAAGCAAGGTTTTCCTTCTTACTGATAAAGAAAATGTGAGATATAACATCCTGAAGGTAATGAAAACACGGAAATTAAACTCAGTTGGACATATCCAAATTTGTACTAATCTCGAATACAAATTTTAAATGGGCTTCTTTATAAAAAATCGTATCTCTATTCAGTAGAACTTAAATCATTGATTAACATGGAATGTCAATGGTGTGATTCCAGGAAAAAAAAAGTACAATTTCCATAAGAGATAACTGCAGTGTGTCCTTGCTATGAAATCTGTTCTACCAGGAGGCCATCAGGTACTTAGAAAGCATTAAGATCTACTCTTAGGAGAAAGACAGACTTCTTTAATACAGTTAAAAATATAATCTGTACTTCCAATTGTCTTGAAACAACCAACAGTTTTGCCCCACAGACAAGTATTTGATTCTCATGTGAAATAATTTGTTTCCATGGAGACTAATTCATCCTCTTGGACACCAAACCCTATTTAGTGAATCACTTTCTTGTTTATGACTCTGTGCCTTAGACGAGTTTCCTTATAACTGTGAATCAGTTTATTTCCTGAGAATACTAGAATGTCAGCAATTACTTTTGGAATTAATTTGTTTTCAAACTGTGCTCTAAAAAGTTCTAGTGATTCAGTGAGGACCATGAGGTGCTGCCTAAGGCGGATGGACAAACAGCTGTCCCGTCCCAGCCCACAGCAGGCTGCCAAATCAGACTTTATGTAAACAGCTAAAAAACCAAAACCAAACCCCCAAACCTTTAAATTCCCTCAGTTAGAAAATAAATAGAGGAAAAGTCATGGTATAACACATACATTCATTTCAGTATCTCAAAACATTTCTCTTTGGGAGCATCTGAGTTTATAGGACAAGTTGTTAGGAGACCTGAGTTAAACATCTGATTTTGTAGTTACCTGATCTGTGAACTTTCAGGTTTAAGGCTCCACATCTGTGAAAAAAAGGGTGGATCACTCAAATCCCCTTTAGCTTTGAAATAAACATTTTAAACAAAATTAACACCCATGATCACAAACAAATAGCATTTGTTCTTTGAGGATTATATTATAGCTCAGTTTTCCTATAATATGAATAAATAATTACCTCACATGACACTTATTAATAGTCAACATGAGATCACATATCTGTATACAGAAGTACACCTTCAATCATTCAGATATTTATAAATACCCTCATGCTTGTTTCCATTGAATAGTATTTGCCTATTTGTGACTAGGATTCTTTTATTCTAACCCAAGAGGCTTTCAGGCCCAGTGAACTATCACTGGTGTTTTAAGCAATTAGTTTCCTTAGAAACCTGAAAGAATTTGGAGAATTCATAAACCTTTCGAAGGTGTTCAGTTATTCTTCCCATATTACTCTACAAATTAAAAAACAAATTTGCTTCTTTATAATTTACAGTTTCGTTACTTACGAAATTTTCAGTTGTCTCTGAAAAAGTTCATTGCACACATTTTATGGGAAACATGGAGTGTGTTTTCTTTTCTCAAAATACAAGACTCTCCATATTTATTGCTTTGTGGATTTTTATGAATACAAAACTTAGCAATTTTTATTTCCTATTTTGCCTTTTAGAACTTTAGGTAATAAAACTTGGTCAGAAGTACGCTAAATTATTAAAACCATAAATTTAGTGTGATTTCCTTTTAAAGACTTGCAATGTTAATTTAGCAAAAATTTTGGGAAATATTTGGCTTTTGCTTTTTTCTCTCTTCCCTTTTCCTGAAAATGGCACAAATCACAAGTACACAGTTCCATGAATCTTCACATAGTGAATGCCCTCCTATAACCATGTCAGAAAACAGAATATTACCAGGACCTTAGAAAGCCCTGTCTCCATCATGACAACAGATATCAGAGAAGTCTGCCTGATTTTCAACTATAAAAACAACATCATAGCGCATGCCCTCTGTTGTGTCTCCACCTCAACCATTTGTTTTTTAATTTGTCCGTGAGTCTGCAAATAAATGTTAATGCTATCTTTTGATAGTCAACAGTCAAAAATAGTAGTTGAACTGTTTAGGGAAAAAAATGTCTTACAAGTGTTGTACAAACATCTGTTCTTCATTATTACATATGATTCCATCTCAGGCAGGATCTTCTATCCTAATATAACAAAGCCTAGCTGAAAGTAAATGATGGATAATCAGAGAATAATCTAACCTCAACCAAATGCAACAAGGCTTCTCTTTCCCTCGGCTTTCAATTTCAGGGTGCAAACTGTATCTTAGAGACTGCACAGAATAGAGTTTCTCTCCTGAAGTGAATAATAAGGCAGACTGCATATGTGGGGCAGAAAATAAAAGAATTTCATATATGCGACTTTTGAATTGTAGAAGGAAAGTTAAATAGACTATATGTTATGCTAATTCCAGATTAGTATTTATTCATTCTCTTCCTTTTCTAACTTGCAGTTTGAATGGATATCACTTTTATTTCTACTGCTTGACTGTGTCTGGGTACTTTAGGTGGGGAGACATCTGTGTCTGATTTATTTCTGTATTTCTCAAACTTAGAGTAACTTTCTAAGCCAAAGTAGGTGCTTGTTAAGTGTGGTCTAAATTAACAAAATGCCAACGTTTCCATTTTTCCAAATCAAGCAATAATATGTAGTCAGGATCTCTATTTTTGCATTTATTCTGTAAAATGATGCCATTAATATTGGTTTTTGTCTCGAGTGCATTAAAAGTCTATCATTTCTGAGTACAGAAATAGTTTTTGTCCTATGTAATATAAGTACCCGTGTTATTCTCTTTAGAGTAAGTAAACATTTTCAAAATATTCTTGAATTTTCAAACAATAACTAAAGCTAAAGTGCTTTTCCAAAACCCATGAACTTTCCTTTTCCAATAGGAAAAAGTCTAAGAGAAAGTGGTAATTCTACCTTAATCTCTAAATCAATACATAATCATAGCCCCAAATTACTGAATTCCAATGGATTGACAGGCATTACTCTTGAATGCATCAATGGCTACCAAGCTTTGCAATGGAAACAATCAGCGACAGGTCAGTGGGCTAGAAAAATGTATCAAAAGGAGAAAAAGAAGATAATCAGCTAAACAATTCCACCTCATGAGACAAAATGATGAGATATATTAAATTCAATCCTCAGGCATCATATTGCTAACCCTCAGAAAGTCAATATAACAAAGTAAACATATTTTCTAGTAGTTTTTTGGTGTAGTTCAGTCTACAAAATAAAAATAAGTTAGAGAAGAAAATAAAAGGAGTTATCTTTCTGTTTCCTCTACTCATAGTTGGTTTGAAACTGTTCCACAAGGCAGACATACACTTCATTAGTAGAACTGGACCTAAATGACTCGGTAGTTTTTGTCCCACAAGAAGAATCTTTTTTTTTTTTTTAATTGCAGTATACTTGCTTTACAATGTTGTGTTAGTTTCTACTGTACAATGAAGTGAATCAGCTATATGTATACATATATCCCCTCCCCCTTGGACCTCCCTTCCACTCCCCTCCCCCCCCCCAATCCCACCCATCTATGTCATCACAGGGCACTGAGCTAAGCTCCCTGTGGTATACAACAGGTTACAACTAGCTATCTATTTGACACATGGTAGTGTATATACATCCATCCTAATCTGCCAATTCATCCCACCCTCTCCTATTTTAATTCCTAGCCCAGTGTTTATCTATGAGTATCATCTTGTTTAGATGTATTTAACATCTTCCAAGCATTAGTGACCTAGCAAAGGATACCGTGTGCAAATCTTTCCCTTTCAGCCCAGGAAGTTATTAGTTAAAATCATCCAGGAAATATGGTAGAGATTAGTCTCCTGGTCTAATCATCCTTCTAAATGGCAGCCATGCTTGAGCTGTGCAGCAAAGCAGAGGAAGAAGCAGAGAAATCGGAGAAGCCAGCAAGCAGATGGCTTAATTGTCAAGTCCATCCTATCCGTCACTGGGCCATGTGCTATTATGGCAGTGCAGGAAATGTTATTTCTAGGAACAGCATGAACTGCTGCTAAAGCCAGCTAATACACTTCAGTGGTAGCACCATTGGCCAGTAACATTAAATGCCACAGCCTGGGATAATAATAATTTTATATCACAGGCAGTGATATTAAAATATTTAATACCACACATAGTGATACAGATGCCTTTCCTTCTTACTCCATCCTAAAAAAGTAGGGGAACTCCAAGGTAATCCTCATGTGCCTTTAAAACCACTTTCAAAATGTAAGATACACTTGTGGGTTTGTTAAACATTAACTGTAACATTTACACACATATAAATTCCATCGGTACTTTTTATTTTTACCTTGAGAGCTTTAAGTCATGTCTATTTTTCCAGGATGATGAAAACTTATAACAGAGGACTATATTTTGTCATAATGATAACATAAAAATATTTATGGTACAAACCAATCTACACAAAACAATGCATAATAATCAGGTTGAAATGAAAGCTTCATTTCTGTCAATAACTGGATTGATATGAATAACAGTAAGCCAGTGTATTAAAGAGAAGAATATTATATCACATAAAAATTTATATTTAAAAGGTTTGTGGTGTTACACATGAAAGAAGGGAGAGAGAGGAAGGGGGAGGGAAGCGATATTTTAAGGATACTACTTTCAAGTTCAGCTTTGCAAAGTAGTTAATAGAAACACATTTGTAAAAAAAAAAGTAAGAATTACAAATATAATTACTGCTTACATATATTCAAATATGATTAATACAAGAGCTAGTCATTTTATTGGCAGGAAGGGAGAAAATAAAATGTCTATTTAGTATAAGATGATATATAAACTGTTGCATCTATTTATTTGGCAAACATCATATTTGCTTTCCTTGAAATAACAAGAACTTCACGTCTACATGTTCAGATAGTCATCATGTAAAGAAAGCCCATTCTAATTAAAAATACAATGAAATACCATAAAAAGGGAGCTTTTGAATTTGTAATTTTTTGGTAATTTTTTGAATTTTGAAAAACATTCTCCCAATTTCTATTTCTGAAATATTAAGTCATACCTGAAATCTATTTGTATATGATTTAAATATTTGCATCTGTATATTTTTGTAGTTTTTAAAAAGTAGCACTTAAAAAAAAATGGCTTTTGCAGATATAGTCTCTTTTTGTTCCTATAAAACAGTAAGTCAATCCAAAAATTATGACCATTTTATTGAGGGAGAACAAGAACTTAATTAATTTAAGGTTCCACATGGGAACTTGGAGTTGGGGGGAGTGTGAAAGGAGATGCCATTAGCAATTGTCAACTGTCTGTTAGGCATCTTTATGTAATTAAACCCAAGATCCTTAAGTTCTCTGGCTAATGGGGTCTAAGTTCCCTTTGCTCTCCGAATGGGAATCAGGGACACACCTAGCAGAGCCTGGTCTTCTGTTAGTCCTCTCAGAAGCAGTCCCTGCGGCAAGGATTCAGTTGCAAGTGATTTGTTAAGTTTCCCCAGGAGAAAGCAGGAGAAGCAGAGAGGGAAGAAGCAGACAAACAGTTGTGTGATTTCACTGGAAACCTAGACTCAGCCCAAGCCCTTAAGGATCTCTGTAGTATAACAACACCCTGGGATTTTCCAGACTAGAGGCAGAGGAGACAAGCTTCTGTGCATCTCATGCTAGTCAGTCATTGTTAGAGATCCTGGCTGGGCTGGGGGCATAAATTCCCCGCGCTTCTGGCACTTCCGGCTCTCGGTGATGGTGAGTGCCAGGCCTCTGAGAGCAGCGGGTACAAGCAGTCAGCTGGAAAGAGCACTGAAGCTGGGAAGTGGTTGAGGGGATTGTCCACCAGTCCTAGGAGACTCAGAGGGCACGAACGGTGTCAGCTACAACTCCATCTTGCATGAGAACAGAAGGTCCAGCTCTTCTTCAGTTATTTCTGAAGAATCCCAACAAGGCTCTATCTTTTCCTTGCTGTTGCTTATTTCCTGTCCCTTCACAGAGACTCCTTTGGTTTTGTCAGTCTGCTCCCCTGACCATCTGGGAACTGCTCCTCCAAGCTGTATCCTTGCTTCCCTGGTCAGCTCTGCCCCGAGGGTCAGGCCTTTCTCTTGCACCACAATAACACAAGGTTGTGCAGTGAATTGACTTAAGTAAATCTTTAAGATAACATAATAGAATTACAAAGCAGAAAAGGAAAACTTAACTGGCCCCTAAGTGCCATGGTTATGCAAGTCCTTAGAGTGACCCCTCGGCTTTCTCCCTGTTCTGCAGATCCGAGAGGCCCCTTGGCCCCAAATAACATAAGAATCTTCCTCTTACTGGGCACATTCAACAAACTCTTTTTAAGGCACTAGAAGAAGTTAACAAAAAAATATTAGAATTATCTTTTCAAAGGAAAAGAAAAAATCATCTTACCTCTTATTAAATAGAATTCTTAGAGTCCAGTCTCACATATATACAGGTGGGCCACTTTCTGTATGCATATTTTCTAAAAGAACAGTAGATAGGTCCTGGCCTTACCTCTGCACCTCTAAATGTTCACATGAAAGGCTTACCCAAGGCAGATTTCAGCTTAGACCCTAGAGTGCAGAAACTGTTGCCTTTTAAAAATCAGCCCTGTTTAACCACTGCCCTATCTATATATCACACCTAATCCACATGTCATTGCATATAAATTATTTTACCGAAGAGGAAGTTAAGTCACAAAACTTCAAGTGACTTTTAGAAGTCACATAGTTACTACATGGCAGAAATAGGATCTCACCTTGGATCATCTGATTCCAACTATACATCTTTTTTGTATTATTTCACTCTTTTATGAAAATGGTTATTATAGTGCCAAATGTTGTCTTATGTTTGTGTATTTCTTTGGAGGATTTAAAGGCCATGTGCAATATAGTGTGGCCTCTTAGAATATTCTAAAAAGCTATCCTCTGATTGGAGAATATCCCTCATTCTGAATCCTGCCTTCCTAAGACAGGAACTAGATTGGCTTTTCAGTCTTCCTAATAACTTGAGAACAAGAATACAATCCAGGAACGGAAAACTCAAATATGAGACTTTGTTGCAGAAGAGAACAATGTAAAGAAGCAGGCAGGACCCCACAGAAACCATCTTTGAGAGAATGGGGTGGTAAAGATGGCTGGCTTTTGTGGGCAGCATTGGTGAAGATTCTGACATTCAGTTCCAAGCATCAATTCTGTAAGCAATAGGCTCATTTCCAAATTACTAACTTGGGGATAAAATTCATACTTGCCTCTGTGGGTGGTTAAAAGGATTAAATGAGATAATGCATATACAGTGCTTAGAAGTGTGCATGACACAGTATAAATCCTCAATATAAATTAACTTTTATGGAGATAATGGCGATGATGATGATGATAGGGTCATTCTTCTGAAATCCTTCAATGAATTCCCAGATTTTTCAAGATAGAGGTCAAACTCCATGGCTCATGCCACAAAGGCCTGCATTAACAAGGTTTTGCCTCCTTTCCTTCCAAAGTTTTCCTTCCCCCACACCATATAAAAGGATTTTGCATGAGTTAAACCCACATACTTCCAGTTTCTGAATATGCAATATATTTAGAATTCTCACTACCCTCATGCATACTATCTTTCTCCCAGAATTGCTGTATTCTTGGCTATAAAATTTACTTGTCTTTCAAACAGAAGTACCTCTGGGAAGCTTTTTTGACCCAATTTGAATTGTTACTCCCTCCTCTCTGATCTCATGGTGTGATATCTATTTCTGTAACTCGCCATTTAAAAAGTCATTTGGACTTACAGATTTTTCTCCCCAATACTCTTCTTGAGAGTATGAATCTGTCTTACTGGAATGGTCCCCCTCCTACTCCCTTAATCTCAGAAAACATTAAATCAAAACAACTTAAAGATTTTTGGTAGAATAAATAGGGAGACCCTGAATCAAAATGGCTAAATTGATGACAGCTGCATTCACTCCCTCCCAAAAGTATAAAGAGAAAAACCTATTATTTATTTTTAAACATGTGCAAATCTTCCCTTATAGAAACAAACACAAAATGAAGTCATCAACCCATCCCCACATAGTCCTGCTCTCTCCCTCCCTTGCCCATGAGCTGTCTATACTCATTATGTCTACTTCTTCATCTCTCCCTTTACTCTTCAAAACATTTCAATCTGGATTCACTATCATTCCCGTCACACCACCAGACAGTTCTCACCAAGGTCACTGATAATCTCTAGGTCATTCAATCTAATGAGCGTTTTCCATTTCTCTACTTGCTAGACTTTTCAACTACATTTTAAAAATGTTAAAACATTCTCTTCTCTTTGTCTCTATACCCCAACACTCCCCTGGTGTTCCTCTCACCTATCTGTACCCTCTTTTCCAAGCTCAGCCTCTTTATTGCCTTTAAATCTTAGATTTCTTCATGGTATGATCTAAGACCTATATCTCTTGTTTGATAGCCAAAAAAATTTCTTCTAAGACTATGGCTTTGATGTTTTAGATATTGGTGACACCCAGAGCCGAGAACAATGTCTGACATTCAGTAAATAGTCAATTTCTATTTGTTCAATGTATGATTGAGTAAATGAGCAAAGCATCAGAAAGTGAGAATGAGCTCCATTTTTGTGGTGTACTAGACCTTAAGATGAGCAGGAAAGAGCCCAACAAGGCTTTGTACAATAGTGGAGGACCGCTGTAACCATATTATATGACTGGAGTCTCTGATATGAGATTAGACTTTGTAGTCTCTGAAAAATATTTATCTATAAGAGGTATGTTATTTAATAACTCATCCCTTCAGGAAGCTCTGCTCATAGTTTGAAGCCCACAACCTACAAGTCTGGGCAGAATTGACCATATATACCTGTTAAACTTAAGTCCTGAATTCAACTTCAGGCCTAAGCTCAGGAAAGAAACAAAAAGAAAGGCTTCCTGTTGTTGGGAGGAGGTTGATCTTCCCCAGAGAAGCAGTAGGGCTTGTGGAACACAAAGTCTCATAGACAGTTATGGCATTTTGTCTGGAATATGGTCAATGTGCAAACATGAGAAGGAAGGATTAGGAACAAAAAGGAACAAGGACACCTTGTTATAATGTCTGTTGTTTACTTTGACACATAGACACGATGGTATCCTTTGGCTTAGCTAGCTCATACTTTAACTCTAAGGGCAGTGAATTGTCCTATATGAGAAAGTTCACTTCAGGGGTCTTCACTGGCAAAATATCAGAAAGGCCACACTCCAAAAGTATACTGTATGTAAGTACTATATAAATATTGTATATACTATGTGCAATATTATATATCAAAGAGACCAGACACATGCAGGAGATCAAATCTTCTGATTTCCCTAGAAATAATCAGAATCTATCATTTGTTGAGGAAACAGAGGTGGGTGTAGAAATACCTAGGTTGCATGACCTTATCATTTAAAACACATCTAAGACCTAGAACACAGCCTGAAGCCTAGTAAGTACAGGACAAATGTTTTCAGATGAGGAAATTAATACATTTAGCCTTTAGTTTTTAAATGTCAGTATTATTTCTTTTGTGAATTACAACATAGAAGGGAGTTTTCATCAGTAGTTGACTCAGTCCTCAGAGCCTGGTATTCTGGTAAGTGTTTAAGTCTATTTCCTGGATGAATGAATGCTTACTGGGAAAAAAAAATCAATGAATGAATAAATAAAAATTGCCCTTAGATTCTAAATATTAAAGTGCATCATGATGGGACAAGAAAATTACACTCTGTATGAACATATGAAACATATTCTTTAAGAAGCACATTTTGTTTCTATTGCTAGATAAGTAAGATAATAATAAAATAATGCATCTCAAAACTTCCATATATACTACAGTAATGTGGCACAAATTAAGTTAGAATAGATTCTAAAATATTGGAAAATAGGTACTATCACATTTCTAAAGTAAAGGTAAGAGAGAAAAGGTGTGGTTACCTCTTGAAAAGGTTCATTTTATTATTAGTGGTTCCTTAGCATTGAGACCCATGCAAGAGTATTTTCACAGTGTTGTTTTTGATCTTGTACTGTTAAAGGCTTTTACCAATAAAGCCTTTAACAATTTCTTGAACAACAGAAGAGGTAATGCATTTAAGAAGTGAAGAGTTAGTGATGGCATGATGTCATCTAGAGATAGTAAGTGAATATTGTAAATCATTCCTGAGCCCTATACTCCTTGGGTCATCAAATGGAGTTGATATTTTAGACTAGAAGCCTAGAAACATGATTATCATTCAGCTGTTGAAAGTTGTTTAATGTAATGGAATTAACACAAACTAATCTCACAGGAGACTCATATATAAAACAATACCAATGAATTGTTTACATTACTACACAGATTTGCCACGTAACAAAGAATTTAGAAAAGTTGAACTTGTAACTATGGAGTTTTTTGGTATATATGAAATCAGAACAAAGAAAGTAGAACTTTTAGAGATTTTTTTTTTTTTTCTATCTAGAATGAATTACCCACTGCTATAACAGAGCATGTATCTCCAGTGACTATAAAGTTCTTGTCTGCCAGGTGTGGCAGGAAGGAGTAGAAGGATTATTAATGAATGGAGATAAGTATGTATTTTCAGTTCTTATAGAAGACTGAAAAGGGAATGAGCTTAAATTACATGCACTGGTAATATCCTTGTAATTGATTAAGTACTCATACTTTAATTGGCTTAAGTTCCTACATAGAAATTTAGGAAACATATACTAAGCAGAGAGTTTATAAAGGTGTCTCTTATCTTGAAAAACTCAGGGAGCACTATATAATTTCATTCTCACTCTAACGTGAAGACTCATTCCTGGACTTATATAGTGCTTGCCCCTTTGGCTCTGACATGGTTATAATCACCTTAGGTTACAATTCCAATTACTCCTCTCTACAGAGATAATTTACCTGGAAACTTTGTCCCTAAATGCTTCCATTAAGTTGATTCATATATACAAGTACACTGATTCTCTAACTTTAGTGAATATAAAAATCATCCAGAATGTGTAGTAAAGTTTCCAATTCCCCAAAGAAACTCCATACTTTCTCATTCTAAAGGTCTGTCTGAAACTCAGGAATCTGCACGTTTAAACAAATACCTCAAATGACTTTTAGGTGAGTATTCCAGGAACCAGGATTTGTGAAAAACCCTCATGTAGTGGTTTCATTGTATCCCAGAGTGTCCATCTGTCCCACTTTCCTTCAATGTTGGGTGGGCTGGTGTTTGTTCCCATCCAGAGGACTGACTGGGTTACCCTGGAGCTAACGATCTGGCCTGAAGGTCAGCTGGTGCCCACTGGTAGACTCACATGTTCCAACAGGGACGCCATCTGTATTGATCAGTGCTGCTCTGATGTAATGAGTACTTATAGTATTTCCATATTACCTCTGCTAACAGCAGCTCTTGGTCCCTTTATTCGTTGAAGGAGAATCCTTTCCGACTTGTTTCTGAAATAGCCTTGTTTTTTTCCTTTCTCTGAGGAAATACTTCTACTCAGATTTCCAACAAAGCAAGGCTAATGTTTTTCCAACTCAATAACCAAGATACAGTCTTGCTGTGATTTCTTTTTTTTTTTTTAACATCTTTATTGGAGTATAATTGCTTTACAATGGTGTGTTAGTTTCTGCTTTATGACAAAGTGAATCAGCTATACATATACATATATCCCCATATCTCCTCCCTCTTGCGTCTTCCTCAGACCCTCCCTATCCCAGCCCTCTAGGTGGTCACAAAGCACCAAGCTGATCTCCCTGTGCTATGCAGCTGCTTCCCACTAAATATTTATTTTACATTTGGTAGTGTATATATGTCCATGCCACTCTCTCACTTCGTCCCAGCTTACCCTTCCCCCTCCCCGTGTCCTCAAGTCCATTCTCTACGTCTGCGTCTTTATTCCTGTCTGTCCCTAGGTTCTTCAGAACCATTTTTTTTCTTTTTTTTTAGATTCCGTATATATGTGTTAGCATACAGTATTTGTTTTTCTCTTTCTGACTTACTTCACTCTGTATGACACACCCTATGTCCATCTATCTCACTACAAATAACTCAATTTCGTTGCTTCGTATGGCTGAGTAATATTCCATTGTATATATGTGCCACAACTTTATCAATTCACCTGTCGATGGACAATTAGGTTGCTTCCATGTCCTGGCTATTGTAAATAGAGCTGCAATGAACACTGTGGTACATGACTCTTTTTGAATTATGGTTTTCTCAGGGTATATGCCCAGTAGTGGGATTGCTGGGTTGTATGGTAGTTCTATTTTTAGATTTTTAAGGAAGCTTCATACTGTTCTCCATAGTGGCTATATCAATCTACATTCTCACCTACATTGCAAGAGGGTTCCCTTTTCTCCACACACTCTCCAGCATTTATTGTATGCAGATTTTTTGATGATGGCCATTCTGACTGGTATAAGGTGATATCTCATTGTAGTTTTGATTTGCATTTCTGTAATGATTAGTGATGTTGAGCATCCTTTCATGGGTTTTTGGCAATCTGTATATCTTCTCTGGAGAAATGTCTATGTAGGTCTTCTGCCCATTTTAGGATTGGGTTGTTTGTTTTTATGATATTGAGCTGCATGAGCTGCTTGTACATTTTGGAGGTGAATCCTTTGTCAGTTGCTTCATTTGCAAATATTTTCTCCCATTCTGAGGGCTGTCTTTTCATCTTCTTTATGTTTTCCTTTGCCATGAAAAAGCTTTTAAGTTTCAATGGGTCCCATTTGTTTATTTTTGTTTTTATTTCCATTTCTCCAGGAGGTGGGTCAAAAAATATCTTGCTGTGATTTATGTCATACAGTGTTCTGCCTATGTTTTCCTCTAAGAGGTTTATAGTGTCTGGCCTTACACTTAGGTCTTTAATTCATTTTGAGTTTATTTTTGTGTAGGTGTTAGGGAGTGTTCTAATTTCATTCTTTTACATGTAGCTGTCCCGTTTACACAGGACCACTTATTGAAGAGGATGTCTTTTCTCCATTGTATATTCTTGGCCCCTTTATTAAAAATAAGCTGACCACGTGTGTATGGGTTTCTCTCTGGGGTTTCTATCCTGTTCCATTGATCTATATTTCTATTTTTGTGCCAGTACCATACTGTCTTGATTACTATAGCTTTGTAGCATAGTCTGAGGTCCGGGAGGCTACCTCCAGCTCCATTTTTCTTTCTCAAGATTGCTTTGGCTATTCGGGGTCTTTTGTGTTTCCATACAAACTGTGAAATTTTTGTTTTAGTTCTGTGAAAAATGCCAGTGGTAGTTTGATAGGGATTGCATTGAATCTGTAGATTGCTTTGGGTAGTATAGTCATTTTCACAATGTTGATTCTTCCAATCCAAGAACATGTTATATCTCTCCATCTGTTTGTATCATCTTTGATTTTTTTCATCAGTGTCATAGTTTTCTGCATACAAGTTTTTGTCTCCTTAGGTAGGCTTATTACTAGGTATTTTATTCTTTTTGTTGCAGTGGTAAATGGGAGTGTTTCCTTAATTTCTCTTTCAGATTTTTCATCATTAGTGGATAGGAATTCAAGAGATTTCTGTGCATTAATTTTGTATCCTGCTACTTTACCAAATCCATTGATTAGCTCTAGTAGTTTTCTGGTAGCATCTTTAGGATTCTCTATGTATAGTATCATGCCATCTGCAAACAGTGACAGCTTCACTTCTTCTTTTCCAATTTGGATTCCTTTTATTTCTAATTCTTCTCTGATTGCTGTGGCTAAAACTTCCAAAACTATGTTGAATAATAGTGGTGAGAGTGGACAACCTTGTCCTGCTCCTAATCTTAGAGGACATGGTTTCAGTTTTTCACCATTGAGAAAGATGTTGGCTGTGCGTTTGTCATATATGGCTTTTATTATGTTGAGGTAAGTTCCCTCTGTGCCTACTTTCTGGAGGGTTTTTATCATAAATGGGTGTTGAATTTTGTCGAAAGCTTTTTCTGCATCTATTGAGATGATCATATGGTTTTTCTCCCTCTGTTTGTTAATATGGTTTATCACATTGATTGATTTGCATATATTGAAGAATCCTTGCATTCCTGCGATAAACCCCGATTGATCATGGTGTATGATCCTTTTATTGTGCTGTTGGATTCTGTTTGCTAGTATTTTGTTGAGGATTTTAGCATCTATGTTCATCAGTGATATTGACCTGTAGTTTTCTTTGTTTGTGACATCTTTGTCTGATTTTGGTATCAGGGAGATGGTGGCCTCGTAGAATGAGTTTGGGAGTGTTCTTCCCTCTGCTATCTTTTGGAAGAGTTTGAGAAGGATAGGTGTTAGCTCTTCTCTAAATGTTTGATAGAATTCACCTGTGAAGCCATCTGGTCCTGGGCTTTTGTTTGTTGGAAGATTTTTAATCACAGTATCAATTTCAGTGCTTGTGATTGGTCTGTTTATATTTTCTATTTCTTCCTGCTTCAGGCTTTGAAGGCTGTGCTTTTCTAAGAATTTGTCCATTTCTTCCAGGTTGTCCATTTTTTTGGCATATAGTTGCTGATAGTATCTCTTATGATCCTTTGTATTTCTGCAGTGTCATTTGTTACTTCTCCTTTTTCATTTCTAATTCTATTGATTTGAGTCTTTTCCCTGTTTTTCTTGATGAGTCTGGCTAATAGTTTATCAATTTTGTTTATCTTCTTAAAGAACCAGCTTTTAGTTTTATTGATCTTGCTATTGTTTCCTTCATTTCTTTTTCATTTATTTCTGATCTGATTTTTATGATTTCTTCCCTTCTGCTAACTTTGCATATTTTTTGTTCTTCTTTCTCTAATTGCTTAG
Source organism: Balaenoptera musculus (assembly GCF_009873245.2). Classification (NCBI taxonomy): domain Eukaryota; kingdom Metazoa; phylum Chordata; class Mammalia; order Artiodactyla; family Balaenopteridae; genus Balaenoptera; species Balaenoptera musculus. The sequence continues at coordinate 45,280,753 of NC_045798.1, forward strand.
GTGTGAGGTTAGGTTGTTTATTTGAGATGTTTCTTGTTCCTTGAGGTAGGATTGTATTGCTATAAACTTCCCTGTTAGAACTGCTTTTGCTGCATCCCATAGGTTTTAGGTCATCATGTTTTCATTGTCATTTGTTTCTAGGTATTTTTTGATTTCCTCTTTGATTTCTTCAGTGATCTCTTGGTTATTTAGTAGTGTGTTTTTTAGCCTCCATGTGTTTGTATTTTTTACAGATTTTTTTCCTGTAATTGATATCTAGTCTTATAGCATTGTGGTCCGAATAGATACTTGATATGATTTCAATTTTCTTAAATTTACAAAGGCTTGATTTGTGACCCAAGATATGATCTATCCTGGAGAATGTTCCATGAGCACTTGAGAAGAAGGTATATTCTGTTGCTTTTGGATGGAATGTCCTATAAATATCAATTAAGTCCATCTTCTTTACTGTATCATTTAAAGCTTTTGTTTCCTTATTTATTTTCATTTTGGATGATCTGTCCATTGGTGAAAGTGGGGTGTTAAAGTCCCCTACTATGATTGTGTTACTGTCAATTTCCCCTTTTATGGCTGTTAGCATTTGCCTTATGTATTGAGGTGCTCTTATGTTGGGTGCATAAATATTTATGATTGTTATATCTTCTGCTTGGATTGATCCCTTGATCATTATGTAGTGTCCTTCTTTGTATCTTGTAATAGTCTTTATTTTAAAGACTATTCTGTCTGATATGAGAATTGTTACTCCAGCTTACTGTTGATATCCATTTGCATGGTATATCTACTTCCATCCCCTCTTTTTCAGTCTGTACATGTCCCTAGGTCTGAAATGGGTGTTTTTTAGGCAGCATATATACGGGTCTTGTTTTTGTATCCATTCAGCCTTTCTATGTCTTTTGGTTGGAGGATTTAATCCATTTACATTTAAGGTAGATATCGATATGTATATTCCTATTAACATTTTCTCATTTGTTTTGGGTTTGTTATTGTAGTTCTTTTCCTTCTCTTGTGTTTTCTGCCTAGAGAAGTTCCTTTATCATTTGTTGTAAAGCTGGTTTGGTGGTGCTGAATTCTCTTAGCTTTTGCTTGTCTGTAAAGATTTTAATTTTTCTGTCAAATCTGAATGAGATCCTTGCTGGGTAGAGTAATCTTGGTTGTAGGTTTTCCCCTTTCATCACTTTAAATATGTCCTGTCACACCCTTCTGGCTGGCAGAGTTTCTGCTGAAAGATCAGCTGTTAACGTTATGGGCATTCCCTTGTATGTGATTTGTTGTTTTTCTCTTGCTGCTTTTAATATTTTTTCTTTGTATTTATTTTTTGATAGTGTGATTAATATGTGTCTTGGCATGTTTCTCCTTGGATTTATCCTGTATGGGACTCTGCACTTCCTGGACTTGACTATTTCCTTTCCCGTATTAGGGAAGTTTTCAACTATAATCTCTTCAAATATTTTCTCAGTCCCTTTCTTTTTCTCTTCTTCTTCTGGGAGCCCTATAATTCGAATGTTGGTACGTTTAATGTTGTCCCAGAGGTCTCTGAGACTGTCCTCAATTCTTTTCATTATTTTTTCTTTATTCTGCTCTGTGGTAGTTATTTCCACTCTTTTATCTTCCAGGTCACTTATCCGTTCTTCTGCCTCAGTTATTGTGCTATTGATTCTTTCTAGAGAATTTTTAATTTCATTTATTGTGTTGTTCATCATTGTTTGTTTGCTCTTTAGTTCTTCTAGGTCCTTGTTAAACGTTTCTTGCGTTTTCTCCATTCTATTTCCAAGATTTTGGATCATCCTTACTATCATTACTCTGAATTATTTTTCAGGTAGACTGCCTATTTCCTCTTCATTTGTTTGGTTTGATGGGTTTTTACCTTGTTCCTTCATCTGCTGTGTGCTTCTCTGTCTTCTCATTTTGTTTAACTTACTGTGTTTGGGATCTCCTTTTCACGGGCTTCAGTTTCCTAGTTCCCATTGTTTTTGGTGTCTGCCCCCAGTGGCTAAGTTTGGTTCAGTGGGTTGTGTATGCTTTCTGGTGGAAGGGACTGGTGCCTGTGTTCTAGTGGATGAGGCTGGATCTTGTCTTTCTGGTGGGCAGGACCACGTCCAGTGGTGTGTTTTGGGGTGTCTGTGAACTTATTATGATTTTAGGCAGCCTCGCTGCTAATAGGTGAGGTTGTGTTCCTGCCTTGCTAGTTGTTTGGCATAGGGTGTCCAGCCCTGTAGCTTTCTGGTCGTTGAGTGGAGCTGGGTCTTAGCATTGAGATGGAGATCTCTTGAGAGCTTTCGCCATTTGAAATTACATGGAACTGGGAGGTCTCTGGTGGTCCAATGTCCTGAACTTGGCTCTCCCACCTCAGAGGCACAGGCCTGGCACCAGGCCCGAGCACCAAGACCCTGTCAGCCACATCACTCAGAAGAAAAAGGAGTAAAAAAGACAGTCTCTTCAATAAGTGGTGCTGGGAAAACTGGACAGCTACATGTATAAGAATGAAATTAGAACACGCCTTAACACTGTACACAAAAATAAACTCAAAATGGATTAGAGATCTAAATGTAAGACCAGACACTATAAAACTCTTAGAGGAAAACATAGGAAGAACACTCTTTGACATAAATCACAGCAAGATCTTTTTTTGATCCACCTCCTAGAGTAATGGAAATAAAAACAAAAATAAACAAATGGGACCTAATGAAATTTAAAAGTTTTTGCACAGCAAAGTAAACTACAAACAAGATGAAAAGACAACCCTCAAAATGGCAGAATATATTTGCAAACGAATCAACAGACAAAGGATTAATCTCCAAAATATATAAACAGCTCATGTAGCTCAATATCAAAAAAACAAACAACCCAATCCAAAAATGGGCAGAAGACCTTAATAGACATTTCTCCAAAGAAGACATACAGATGGCCAAGAAGCACATGAAAAGCTGCTCAACATCACTAATTATTAGAGGAATGCAAATCAAAACTACAATGAGGTATCACCTCACACCAGTTAGAATGGGCATCATCAGAAAATCTACAAGCAACAAATGCTGGAGAGGGTGTGGAGAAAAGGGAACACTCTTGCACTGTTGGTGGGAATGTAAATTGATACAGCCACTATGGAGAACAGTATGGAGGTTCCTTAAAAAGCTAAAAATAGAATTATCATATGACCCAGCAATCCCATTACTGGGTATATACTCAGAGAAAACCATAATTCAAAAAGACACATGCGACCCAATGTTCATTGCAGCACTATTCACAACAGCCAGGACATGGAAGCAACCTAAATGCCCATCGACAGATGAATGGCTAAAGAAGATGTGGTACATATATACAATGGAATATTACTCAGCCGTAAAAAGGAACAAAATTGGGTCATTTGTAGAGACGTGGATGGATCAAGACAGTCATACAGAGCGAAGTAAGTCAGAAAGAGAAAAACAAATATCGTATATTAACGCATATATGTGGAACCTAGAAAAATGGTACAGATGAACTGGTTTGCAGGGCAGAAATTGAGACACAGATGTAGAGAGCAAAAGTATGGACACCAAGGGGGAAAGTGGCCGGAGTGGGGGTGGTGGTGGTGGGATGAATTGGGAGATCATGATTGACATATATACAGTAATACGTATAAAATGGATAACTAATAAGAAACTGCTGTATAAAAAAATAAATAAAATAAAATTCAAAAACAAAAAAAGAAAGAAAAATAAATAAAATTAAATTAAAGTTATTAAAATAAAAAGTTATTCAAAATAAAATAATTAAAAATTAATTAAAAAAAAACAAAGCTAAAAAAAAAAAAGAACAGACAGACAGGACCCTAGGACAAATGGTAAAAGCAAAGCTATACAGACAAAATCACACAAAGAAGCATACACATACACACTCACAAAAAGAGAAAAAGGAAAAAAATATATATCTATATATAAAAAAAGGAAAAGAGAAATCAAATCAATAAACAAATCTACTAATGATAATAAGCTCTAAATACTAAACTAAGGTAAACATAAAACCAAAAACAAATTAGATGCAGAAAGCAAACCCCACGTCTACAGTTGCTCCCAAAGTCCACCGCCTCAATTTTTGGATGATTCGTTGTCTATTCAGGTATTCCAGTGATGCAGGGTACATCAAGTTGATTGTGGAGATTTAATCCACTGTTCCTGAGGCTTCTGGGAGAGATTTCCCTTTCTCTTCTTTGTTCACACAGCTCCTGGGGTTCAGCTTTGGATTTGGCCCTGCCTCTGCCTGTAGGTCACCTGAGGGCATCTGTTCTTTGCTCAGACAGGACAGGGTTAAAGGAGCAGCTGATTAGGGGTCTCTGACTCACTCAGGCTGGGGGGAAGGAGGGGTACAGAATGTGGGGCAAGCCTGTAGTGGCAGAGGCCGGCGTGACGTTGCAACAGCCTGAGGCGCGCTGTGTGTTCTCCTGGGGAAGTTGTCCCTGGGTCACAGGACCCTGGCAGTGGTGGGCTGCACAGACTCCTGGAAGGGGAGGTGTGGATAGTGACCTGTGCTTGCACACAGGTTTCTTGATGCCTGCAAGAGCAGCCTTAGCATTTCATGCCCATCTCTGGTGTCCACACTGATAGCCATGGCTCTCACCTGTCTCTGGAGCTTGTTTAGTTGGTGCTCTGAATCCCCTCTCCTTGCGCACCCTGAAACAATGGTCTCTTGCCTCTTAGGCAGTTCCAGACTTTTTCCTGGACTCCCTCCCAGCTAGCTGTGGCACACTAGACCTCTTCAGGCTGTGTTCACGCAGCCAACCCCAGTCCTCTCCCTGGGATCTGACCTCTGAAGCCCGAGCCTCAGCTCCCAGCCCCCGCCCGCCCTTGTGGGAGAGCAGACAAGCCTCTCAGGCTGGTGAGTGCTGGTTGGCACTGATCCTGTGTGTGGGAATCTCTCTGCTTTGCCCTCTGCACCCCTATTGTTGTGCTCTCCTCCGTGGCTCCGAAGCTTCCCCCCTTCCACCCCCCGTCTCCACCAGCGAAGGGGCTTCCTAGTGTGTGGGAACTTTTCCTCCTTCACAGCTCCCTCCCAGAGATGCAGGTCCCATCCCTATTCTTTTGTCTCTGTTTTTTCTTTTTTCTTTTGCCCTACCCAAGTACGTGGGGAGTTTCTTGCCTTTTGGGAAGTCTGAGGTCTTCTGCCAGCGTTCAGTAGGTGTTCCATAGGAGTTGTTCCACCTGTAGATGTATTTCTGATGTATTTGTGGGGAGAAAGGTGATCTCCACATCTTACTCCTCCGTCATCTTGAAGGTCTCTCCGTGATTTCTCTATAGGTAGGGTTGACCTATCCATACATCTATGGAAATCAAATAACCTGGTTTCTTTCAAAAGTCTCATGGTTATTTTTGGCCTATTATGCAACCCTTGAAACAAAAATTTCTCTACAATTAACATGGGTTGCATACAGAATATATATGTGTGTGTATATATATATATATATATATATATATATATATATATATATATATATATATATATAATCTAGAATTTATTAAGAATTTTCCTAAATATGAGATGTGAAAAGCCAGTAAATAGTATTAGGAGAGGCAGTAGATTGCTTTGTTTTCTCAGGTCTTGTATTATAGATTTTAAAATTCATTTACTTCTCTGGCATTGTGACAGTGCAGCTGGGTGTGGGTGAGGCATGGTAGGAGTACATGGGCTATCAAGACTCTATCCAGCCTAGTGAATCTATTCATTTGTTTGCTTTCTATGTTCAGATGTGGCAGTGATGGGTGCTATTTCTGCACAGTATGATGCCTGTAGCCAGCACTGGCACCACAGTTTTTAGTGAGCTAGGTGTAGCTCTTTATTTTTCACATCTTGGCTGCCAGTCTATTTAATATAGACTTTGAAAGTAACACATTTAGCTAATAAGTGTTTAATCATTTTTTATAAATATGGTTTTAGAAAGCTGTGCTTGGAAAAGTCTGATTTAGACTCTCAATTATGTGTATTTAACCTGATTTCAACAGTCTATTGTGTTTTATTTTATAACACCTGTTCCTTAAGACATAATGCTCTGTTCTTCTTCCCTTGCTTTTTAGACTTTAGCCTTTAAATTATTACTTTAACTTATTCCATCTGCTAAATTGAAGTAATTAATTTTATGATATATTTGGAAGTAGTTGTATATACAAAGACTAATGAGACATATTTATCTCTATATTTTGTTGTTTTAAATTCTATATATCTAATTAACAAAGGGGTACGATGTAGGGCTATATAGTGAGCACTCATATATTTGTGTACTTTTTTCCTGGAGGCATATAACATTTTGAAAAGAGAACCGTTAAAAAGGTGAAAAACAAAAACAAAAAAAAGAAACCTACAACATTTTTATGCACTTTAAAAAAAATCAAACAATTAATAGTGCAAAAGTATAAACATAAGAATAAAACTAAACAATTTTTTCAAGAAAAAAAATTTTTTTTTCTGGAAGCTTCCTCCTTCTTTTATCTGCTATTTTCACAATCCTTTGGAGCACTGCAGTTTGTCTCTGCTCATTGGTTTGAAGCTGACAGCAATATTTGAACTCTTCCTTCAATGTGCTCTACACTTTATCCTTTTTCATATATTCATCACCATGATTTTGAAGTCTAGGTGTTGAAACTGCTTTGGGGCATAACTGGATAAGTCTCTTAAAATTTCTCTGAAGGCTGTGTTGCTCTGATGTGGCTGATGGTGAACCTGGACGCATTGATATAATGATATCTGTGCCTGGCAGTACATGGTGACTTTTTCTAAGATTCTAAATGTTCTTCAGAGTAAATTGCATTCCAGAGTTCTCTGATTTTATATAGTCAGAGTGGGTGTTTCTGTTTCTCTTTTATAATTTCATTCTCTTAGATGCTGATTTAAGTCTCAAAGCTGTAAAAGCAATGAAGACAAAAATCTTGCTATTTACCTAGCGATCACTTTTTGTTTTGCAATCTGAAGCACATAGATGTTGGTAACAATAGAAATAAGGCAAAGAAATGTGCCCTATTTTTTCCTTTTCATGATTCTTTCCTTTGAACACATAGAAGGGATATTGTACAAAAGGCAAGTTATGTTGCTTGTCACGTGAAAACTTAGCTAAACAAATGTGTTGGTTGCCAGAACTCTCTTGTTTCTGTCTCTGTATATCTTTTCTCTCTCTCATTTTCTCATGTTGAATAGAGGATAGGGAACCTTTCTGGGGCAGAGGACCTTTGAAAGAGTTTTTATTACGTGCAAAATAAAAATCAATCAATCGAATGATAAGAAAACATTTTGTCACAATTTAATTGCCAGCCCTACTTCCTTCTTAGTGGTACCTACAATGATGTTATGTAATGGACAGCAGCTTGTATTTAATCAAATCAGCCGTGATGTGCTGAAGTCAGCTCCTCCCGGCTTGTGAAATAGAGTGTGAGCATCTCTTCCCAACTCCATGTCCAGTCATGTCAAGTTGGTAGCTTGAAGTTAGCCATGGTGGGAGTTTTAACACCACATAAATCAGCAAACATTAAAAATCAGCACCCCCTCCCTGAGAGCTGATTGTTAAATTGTTACCAGAACACCACTGATTTTATCTCTGAGTTACAAATTTTACTCTGGAAAAAACATTGTCTGTATGTGATTGGTCATATAATATACAAACTTGTAAAATTAAAACGTTTCAGAAATTTACACAAATTATTATTTATTGGCATGAACCAGTCACTAATAAGTCAGAAAAGACTAACACAGATTTTTTTAACCTTATTTGAGTTGATACTAAAATCATAGATAAAACTTTAATTTTTCTCTCCTTGTTGAACATTAAGCTTAACGATTTTTAAAAAACGTTTTTAAGTAACCAAACACAGTTGAGTGTATCTGTTCATATAAAGAAGACCTACAATGAATTATTTGGACCTTCTAAACTTATAGCAATTGGACATTCTTAGACTTCTTTAAAACATGTTCCAGATTTAGGTGGTAGTTAAAAGACTTTTTTTAAAAGAAACTTTGTAAAGTTGAAAGACTTTTTACAAAGAGCAGCAAGTTTTTTTAGCTAATATTTTCTCTTTGACTATTATTAAACCATGACCTTAGAAAGACAAGTTTCTTTTTCTTTTGAGCTCTAGCAATGAAGAAGCAATTCTCTGTTTATGGTATAAAAGAAACAATGTCCTCTAGAGAACAGTAGGTGAGGGACTATAATTTTTTTGTAGAATCCAGTACAGATGAATTATTAAGATGGAAGCTTTTATTATGGTATTTATACCTCTAACTGAAAGAGCAAGTAGAAATTAAATAATAAAAAAGTTATATACCTAAATCACTCCTTAACTCTGCACAGTGCTTTAAAATTTTTGTCTAGGTTAAGTGGATATCCTCGGAAAAGTTATCACTCATTTCCTCTTCATGTCTCAGGTTTTTACTGTTCATCTATTTTAATTACTCAGTGATTTAATCTATTTCCAGTGCTTAGGATAATGTCTTATGCATAATAGGAGCTCAAAATATATTGGTTAAGAGTATGAATATATATATATATGTGTCTATCTATCTAACTGGCTAGCTAGCTAGCTAGCTAGCTGATCTACCTTAATAAATTGATGACAGTATTCAGATATATGATAGGAGGAGAGTTCCTAGAAATTAAAGGCCTTTAATCAGGACTAAATTAACCTCTGTCCCTGCTCAAGTTCAACTTTAATTTGCTTTCTTTCACTACGGGTCATTTCCAATCCTATTTCTTGAATCCTTTCCTTCTCCCTTTTGCTGTTTTATTCACTAGCTTCTTAAATTATATTTGTATTAATGCCGCCTTTTTCAAAGGAACTGCTGAATCATACAGGCATGTGAAATATTGAGCCCAGTTCCTAATCTTCCTACATATTAAAATGTACTACTGCATTACAGGTCACAAAAATGATTGGTGAGTAGAAGGTGTTGTGCAGTTACATTTCTATGCGTCAAAAGATAAATACAGCACATAGTGCCAGAAAGCAGGAAAATATAATCAAGAATTTCATCCACTGCCATTACCATTCAAGTGGAAAACCATTTCTGAAATATCTAAAATGCTACACTGGCTCTATCATTGGTAAATAAATAATAAATGAACACTTTCTTTCTCCAAATCGTTTACAAATCAACATTTCCTAAAGTATAAATAGTACTTCCATAATTTACACATGGATATTTATTAAAATAACTAACAAATATTAACTTTCTAATTTTTAAGGGTGTATTTCTTTAGCCTATTGATTTAAATGATACTTGTAGAAAGGCTTTATTCTGTTTTAGTTAGTTTGTTAAGGTAAGATTATTCACTTTTTATATTTTAGATGAAAAATAATGATTACTCATGTGGTATACATTAGGAAAAATTATCTTCAAATGAGTAAGATAAAACATTTAACTATGTTGAAACTACAATATAATTAAGAGTATGAAAACCTTATGTTAAAATAATTTGTTAAGGAAGAAAAATATTGAATGTTTAAAAAAAGAAATGGTTTTAAATGTATAAAATATAGCCATTGATAACATAAGTTTTTGTAAGCAGACTCTAGTCTCTGCAGAAACTCAAGACTCTAGTCTCTGCAAAAGAAAGTTATTTTATAGAGACATTTATTAATTTAAAAGGCAAGTAGAATGAGATTTAAATTTAATTAATTACATATTAACAAATGTATCAAACTCAAACCTCAAAGTTCATATAGCCTTCCAGTATAAGATTATGGAAACAATAAACATAATGAAATATATAATGTCCATCTTACTTCTTTTTCTAGGGGTAAACTGAGCTTGGAGCTCCTTGACTAATTAGGAAATTCCACACCTGAGTGGGCACTAGAAAGTGGTTTTTTAATGTGAGAACTGAACCCATTTACTCCCTCCCTTCATTCTGTTTAAATTATATTGACCCAAGAGAGAAAGATGTAATTCGATTAGGTTGTGACTATTTTTTTAAATATTCATTCTAAAATTATGTGGTTATTACCTGTGGAAAATATTAAGTGTTTACATCTGTTTTAGTACTTTGGAGATTAAGCCTGAAGTTATTCTTCAGAGAATAGTCATCAAGAGGCTTTGGAGGATTTTTTTTTCTCTTAAATTTCTAACTCTTCACTCAGAAACTATTGGAAGACAGATTCTGAGACCACTTTTAAAGCTCTGAGATAATTAGCAGAAATGCAAAGAAATAACCATAATTCAGCAATTCTTTTTGATCTGCTGTGATCAAGTTCATGGTGTACATTTTGAACATTTCTGTTTTGGGGTGTGGGGAGGTAAGTGTGGCTATTCATCTCTTGATTAAATGAATGTAAGAAAAAAATAGAAAAGTTAGCTTAACTCAATGATGTTTGTTTACCCAAAACTGCAATATAATATATTGATTTATATGCAAAGTCTTTCCCTCATAAACTAGGTGATATTGCTTATATTCAAAATTCATAAACTCCTAGGGAGCTTTAAAACTTTGATATTCTGCTAACCTGAATATACACTTTTCCCCCTTGACAGCCAGTTCTTCTGAGAGAGAAGGTCGCATTTGCCCAATAAGGCTAATTTTCGTTTGTAAAAACCCATCTCAAAGAGTTCTTAAGATATAATTTTAAGCAGCAGCAAAAAACATTCGCCAGTAATGTTGAAGGACCCTTCTTTCTCTTTTAATCACCGAAATCAGCAGCCTTATTATAAAAAGGAATAGACCCTGGGGTGATTATATTTAGAGTACTGGAAAAAAGAAAATGATTTCCTTTTATCTTGCCCAAAATATGAATTCTAAATATAAAAGTAATCAGAGAGGGGCAGCTGGTTCCAACATTCTGAACTAACTATAAAATTAGTACAAATAAATTTTTCTTAAGATTTGTGCTTTGCTTACACGCAAATGAGAGGAGGACTTTTGCATTGAATCTGACCTATCTGTCCCTAGAGAAAGCAATCTTTCCATTTCTCAACAGCCTCCATATAACCCTATCACTAAACATTGGTTTCAGGTTTCCAAATTTAATTTGGAAATATTTCTATTTTAATTATTTCAGAAATGCATGAACTCTATAAAGCTTAAACAATGATCAAATATGACAAGATATTGAGTCAAATCAAGTCCAATTAATTAGATGTAGAATACAATACACATAACAACCAAAAAGGATTCTTGTTGTCTAGCTAATGATCGCTAGTTTAGGTCAACCTAGGAAAGAAAAAAAAGTGTACCACAAAAATCAGTTAATATGGTGAATATCAAACAAAATATTATAAGGTAGTTAGAATAGGTAAAGAGCATGCACTTAGAAATCAAGAAAATAAAGTTTTAAATTCAAACCATTTCTCCTACTTATGAGGTGATTTTTGAAATGTTTCTTATTTTTTCAAAAGCTCACTTTCTTCATCTGTGAAATAGGATAATGTTGAATGTTTAATTTGCTAAAACTTATAGAAATGGCTTGGCTTATAAGAGTTACTCAGAAAAATAATTCTTATTATAAATTTTAAGATGAACTGTTTCAAATAAAGTACCATAGTTACAACTTTACAAAGATTTTATCATCGATTTAAGCTAGCAAATAATTCACATTCTTATTTGAGGGATACAAATAATAGCTACCTTTTAAATCTTTCCTTAGAATTGCAGAATATATATGCATACAGGTGTGTGTGCAAACATATATACATACACACATGCATACTTCTTTCATAATGTAATTGTTCTTACAGTAACTTCAAGCAAAGACACATAATGACTTTATAATAATTTTATAATGCTGTTTTGATAATTCAGAAATTATTCCTAATGAGAAAATGTGTTTAGATTCAAATCTAAAACATATCTGCTTCTCAATCAAATCACCAGATGACATTCTTGATATTTATTTTTTCCATATTTTCTTTGACTTTTAAACATTTCTGTAGGGGAAAATGTCAGCATTTTTCATCGTTACTTCCACATCACAATCTGAAAGATCTTATTGCTCCATCTACATTTTAACACATCAATTTTAAAAAAAGGATGTATGCCTTTATAATAGATATTACTGTTTTTTCCACTTGTTTTTGGTGACTTTGCTGCTTACTTTTACTGCACATATGTTTAAATCTGGCTCACAGATGTATTTTGGTCAAAACAATTGATGTGTATCTCTGCATTTATGTTTATATATATAAATGTACAAATAAACAAATAAATAAATATTTGTAAACTGCTCTTAGGGCAGAGAGTCTCCAGTTCACCACAGACCCTGCCACTCTCTATTGCCTTATTCTGAACTGCTTCATGTTTTATCATCCAAGAAGACAGATGAGTTTTGACTGCATCTTTAGTGATCTCCAGAGTGATAGGGCCTTTTAATAAATCACTGCCATTGCCTAGTCGAGACACACTGGTTTTAGCGTTCTCAACAATTTTCCTGCTAGTTTTTGCTGCTGAACTTATGGCTAAAATTTATGGCATTTATTTTTAAAACAATTCGGATTAAATTCATGGGCTAATAGAGATCTTGGGTTCTATGCAACAGATGGTTAAATCTATGTAAAATATTCAGAAGGCTTTTATTGTTATAATACATTTGTCAGACAGATAGCAAAACAGTTAATTGTTCCTATTACTGCACTTTCAGAAGAGAAACTATGACATGTCCACATTTTTATGTGTATCTCATATAAAATGAAGAACCGAATTCACTAATTTTTGCACTAACAATTTTACATGAATTTACCCTTTGTGAAAATGTGCCATTGTATTGTTTCCTTGCAAGGTACATTCAATCAGTTCTAGTTATTTTTAAAATGACAGGCAGATAGCATTAGTTATTGCCCAGCCAAGTGTGGGCTTGTACTCAGTCCCTTTCCAAGAATAAGTCTTCTAAGGGTCAGCAGATTTTTCAATATTTATTTTTAAATTTGGGTTTCTCTTAAATAGTAATTACAATACATTATATGATATCCTCTGAGTTCTAAGTGTGTAAGGAAAGAAAAGAATATATATATGCAAATATAAAAATACAGGCATATATGTACATGTACATATTTTGTATATATGTATAGAACTAAATGCATGTATAAATATGTATGAGTATATATACATATAGATGTGTGTATATCTATATCAATTTTGCATTAGATTGGATGTAGGTATATCTAATGACTTGTAGAAGCATGGTGATTTGTCTGAAAAGTCTAGGAGGGTAGGTTGGAGGGGTTGGCATTAGATCTGCCAAGAGACTGGGGGAATTGAAACAGATGCTGACAGTACCATTTCAAACAAGAGGACACAGGAATGAAGTCTAATTTTTAGGAAGTCTGCCCAATGTAAAAGAAAATATTAACTACGTAAGTCTAATGGAAAAACAGGGATTTCACATAGCATCAAAAATCTAGGTTGTGTTATCAGTTATTGCCTTCCAGGTAAACAGGCCCAAGAAGAAGTTCATACAAGGATAACAAGACTAAAGCTTAGGCTTTGATATAAAATCTTAGTCCCTAGAGAGAGTGTTTGGCAACAAGGCAGGTTTTAGTCCTTGTCAGAGGTGAGGTAGAGAACGGGAAGCAAGGTGGCGGTTATTGAGAGCTTAGTACCATATAAGTTGTGTTGGATGAAGATAATCAAGACCGCATTTCAAACACGGATTGAGAGAAAGCCCCAGCGAATGAGAGGTGAGATCCTCAGGTTTGGAGAGCCAAAAGGAGGCCCCTGGGAGCATTATGCCTAAAAAACACACAGAAGCTGCCCCTGGCCAGCCAAGGAAGGAAGGTGAGGGAATGCCAAGCCCTCGACATGAGGTATTTATGTACTGGAGCCCCTTCTTGACTTAGTCAGAAATAGTTCAGAAACTGAGTCCAAATTGACCTGCAAGTAGAGTGTCCAATGGAGCCCAGCTCTGGGAGAGTTGGATACAGTAATATAATACTTGCAGCTAATATTTAGTATCTAAAACAATAAAGTTTATACTAGGAATACTAGGACTGTGCTACACCCTGGTTTTAGATGGGCCCATAGATTTTCATTGCTAAGCTGCCCTGCTTGACTCAAGGACTTCCATATTCAATAAGCACACTTCACGTATAGGCTCTATGGCTTAAAATATTTTTATATTATATGTAGTCACCAGCAAAGTGGACCTCCTTTCAATCTTTTCCTTCAATATTAGCCTTTGAGAGAAATAAAATAATTACTAGTTCTTTTGGTTTAGCTTATTCACTAAATTTGTAACTAGACAATTTTTTTTTAAGTTTCATTATTGCTCATCAGAATTGTACAGTGTTTCATTTATAAAGTAGGTTAAATGCAAATTGTGGGCTGATTTTCAGAAACAAGTTGCCACATATAAGAATGGTTCCTTTGGGAGGAATTCATATCAGATTCCAAACAAATAATTCAAACCTAAATATAAAAAAAAATCAACCTATTTGCAGCTTCAAAGTTGCTTACATTTGGTTGTTTTGAAATGCAGCACACCTGCATGACTCAAATTACTAATACCATACTTATGATTTCTTCTGATGTTTACAGCTGAGTTTACAAATACTATCTGTTCTGTGGAAAGCATTTATAACTCTGGTATTGGTAAAGTGAAATACTATCACCTTAGATGCTTTTGTTGCTCAATCATGCTTTAGTTGACTTCACATATTGCATTTCAGAAAACAAGGTTTGACCTGTAAAATATCAGAATTTCCATAATAACTAAGAATCATAACATACCTTGAAGAAGAATGTATTTGAAAAATAACTTGCCAGTCAATTGAAAGTTTTACATGTAAATGGAAGAGGAGAGAGGAAAGAAATAAATAGCATTAAATTCAAAACAAAAGACATATTGGAAGAATATGTATTTGACTAAAAATTTAAAGAAGGGCTGTAATGGAAAAGGAGACTAATAGTTTTCAGTAGAATAGAGTAGAGAGAAGACTGCTAAGAAGTCTGAATACTGTTTAAAAATCCAAGCAAGTAGAAGCAAGTAGAGAGAATTCCAGTGAGGGTGAAATGAATACGAATGTGGGAGCAAGTTACAAACTAATAGGCTAGAAGCAAGAACATGCATGCTGCTTCCTTAATAGAGAAGGAGCAGAGATAAGATATGATACTGATTGAGGAAATCCACTCTTCAGATATCTGCAGGAGTTCCATTTTTCTGAAAGCAGACAATATGACAAATTTTTGGCTTGTCAATTTTATCTCTCACAAGCAATGAGAAAATACATATGTACTGTTGGTGTTTAGATTGGAGAAGAGAAGATTCAGAGGTCCCATGATGTCTGCCTTTAAATAAAGGAAGATATGTCAGGTGAGAAAGGGATTATTTAGCCTACTATGCAATTCCAGAGGCTATAACTAGGACCAATACACAGAAATTCAAGGGGAGTTAAATTTAATTCAAAAACTGCATGAGTTTTAATTAATTTATTCATTATTAATGAGTAGTATAAGCTCATGGAATAGGGTTTTCAGTGAGGAAGTCATGGGTCTCTTTGTGATTTGCAAGTTCAAATAGGTCATCTCTGAGCCTACAGGACATTAATTTTTATTAGAATGGAAGAAAATACTGATAACTTATTTGAGAAGGGTGAGGGTCACAGAGGAGTTGACAGGAGTCAGGAGAAAACCAATATAAGTTGGTACTTGAGAAGATTATGTAGAACTCTCGGTGAGAGAAGAAAAAAAGATAATTGTCAATATTGGTTGCTTGAGCTCAATAAAGGAAGTGGAGTGAATACCTGGAACTTTAGCTAATGAGGTACTGTTAACTTTAAGAAGGCACTTTCAATACAATACTGAGAAGAGGGGTAGCATACAGTGATGTTTCTCTGCCCGTTTCCAACCTTTATTGAGGTGGTAGGACCCACCTATGTAAGAATGAGAATTTGAAATGGTAGAGATTAAATGATCTGACTTTAAGCACAAATAAATCAATCTCTGTGAGACTTTGGCAAGGCATTTTCTGGAAATCCTATTCAAGTGATTGTAACTTATCCTTAACATATATGCTCTCTAGAGATATGCCAACTCCATTCCTTAAAACCAGTTAATGAGAGCTATAAGAATACTTCGCAATAATCTATTATTTAAAGTTGGTAACTATAGCAACTCTATAGTTTTGTTTTGTTTTTTTTCTCCTCTGGCAGAAACAGGATTGTTCATGATTCACTGGTCATTTTTATTTTTTGGCTTCGATGTTACTTGAAAGAAATGTTTTACTATTTTGTTCTTTAATCTGATAAAGGTTATCCACATAAAATACAGTAAACACAATATTTTATAGTGAAATGCTGAAAGTATTCCCTTTAAAGTTAGGAACAAGAAATGTTACTGTTATTACAACTTTTTTACAATTTGGGGTGTTCAGTGCAGAGAGACAAAGAAAAAAATTATATGCAGTTTGGAAACAAAAAGTCAACAAACAAAAACCTGCCAATAGTTGCAAATCGTATCACTGTGAATGAAGGCAATTTGATAGAACATAAGTAATAAATTACTTGTTAATTTATTAATAATTTATCAAATTATTAAGACTGCTGAATTTACATATAACAGTTAAAGAAAGTATTATATATACATTTACATGAATGTTTAAAATATTAAAAAAAAAAACCCATTTTAAATTATAAAAATGAAAGCTGTCTAGGAATTTATCATACAAATTCCTATGCAAAAATTCTTTAAAAAAGTTTTAATCTGATTAAAATTTTTAAAAACTAAATGAGGGATATTTCACAGCTTGAAATATTCAATAATCAAAAATATAAAATCTCTCAAAATTGATCTATAGATGCAATGCAATTCTAATCAAAATCCATTTGTGTGTGTGTGTGTTTACACTGATTATTTTAACCTAAAGCTTATACATAGTGAAAAGAACCAAGAGTAACTAAGGTAATTTTAAAGAATACATTGGGAAGACTTGCCCTACCAGGTATGAAATTTTATGATAAAGCTCTAGTAACCAAGACAGTGTGATATTGGTGCAGAAATACACAAACAAATGGAGCATAAATCAGACCTCAGAGATAGACACACAAACACACACACATACACACACATTTTAGATAAGTGGGTCAATGTGGAAAAGAGACTATTTATCCTGTTGTGTTGGAATGAGTGATTATCTCTATGTAGTAAAAAAGAGGGTGATTAAATTTCTTCTTTATACCATACAGAAATATAAATTCCATGTGGTTAAAAATCTAAATATGAAAGGAAAATCTATACAATTTTAAGAGACAATATAGGAGAACACTGTCACGACCTCAAAAAAAGAAAATTTTTTAAACTGGTAAACAAACAAGAAATCATAAAGACAAAAATTGCTAAATTCAACTTCCTTAAAATAAAGAACTTCTGTGTATCAAAATATACAATAAAAGCAATGTAAAGACATTCGACACTTGCAACACATATAAAGCATTTTCAGAGTATATAAAGAACTTCTATGAATCTATACATGAAAAAATAAAAAATCTAATAGTAATATGGTAAGCATTTTGTACAGGCACTTTGTATTAGAGACTATCCAGTTGGGCCACAAGTATGTGAGGTATTATTCAGGGAAATGCAGACATAATTATTTTCTTATACATACTTTTTTTTCATAAAGAGAATGTGAGTGATACATTTTCTGAATCAATACATGTTTGAAATTGCCCCATTTCTTCTAGAATTTAATTTTGTAGATAATTAGCCTTCAAGTATTTTTTCTTCATGGATAACCCAATTCTTTAACATGGATGATTATATAATAATTCTTCTTACACTTATAATTTAGAAATGTTACAAGGTGATGACTTATTTGCCAGATACTTAGTGAATTATTTTATGAAAATATTTGTGTCTTATACTTGGAAATTAAAAAAAATATATTCTTCTCTGATGATTTCTTCTTCTTTTTTCTATTCTTTCCATATGGGTTCCTATATATAAGATTTCCCAAATTAGCCCTCCCCATCTCTTTCTTTTTTTTCTTCTTAATTTCTGTGTCTTTGCCTTATATTATTCCTTGGAGTTCGGAGAATTTCCTAGGATTCTCTTTTAGTTCAATAATTTGCTTTTCTGCCTTATTCAATGTATTATTCACTGATTTAAAAAAAAAAAAGCCTTGCAATCATGATTTGCATTTGCAAGAACTCCCTCATTTTGATATTACTCCATTTTCATAAGAGCCTGCTTTAGATTTACCAATGCAACATGCTTTCTAATTTTCTGCAAAAGAATCCTCTTCTTGTAATGACTATTTTTACAAAGCATCATTTGCTCTCAATTCTCATTTTGTCCTATTCTTTTCGATGCTAAGTGTTTTTATTTCTGGATTTTTTCCCCTTTTCTTCTTACACTTTTATAGAGAGACTTACATGTATTAGCTCTAGTAGAGAGTTGGGACCTTAAACAATATTGTTACTACTGATCAATTCATTTAGTTTTAAGCACAAGTATAAGTATTTAGATACATTGTAAAATCTCTTTTTTAATGTTAAACATTAAATTTGCTGGAAGATGTTTGGCTTTTGGCAGAGAGAAATAGCTTTGGAGCAGAGAGTTTTTCCATTTTAGAAACAATCTCTTTAAGTGTACATTGGCAGCCCAAAGACAGATAAAGTAGTGTTCCTCTCTCTAGGAGGCAACGTGGAATCTATGAATTTCCATGTTTTCCTCAGCTCCATCCAACAAGCTGTTTCTGTGAATCTATTCCCTGACTCCTACAAATTAGGTGTGACTCGGAGGCTCAGATAGGGTCAAATTTACTAGTATGCCCTGTTCTTCAGCCTTCTAAATGTCAGTCTCCACTTTAATAAAATTCTTGTAACTGTAATTTTATCTGTGTGATTGGTTGAGCTTAGCAAGGTTAGAGGATACAAGATCAACAAATGAAAAGAACTGTATTTCTATATACTAGAAATGAATAAAATCAGAAGTTGAAATAAAAAATAATGCTTACTTCATCAATACATACAATAAAATTGGAACAATGCAGAGATGATTAGCATGGCCCCTGCACAAGGATGACATGTGAATTCCTGAAGCATCTTTATTTGTAAGGGCAAATACTCTGATTCCATTTATATGAGGTACCTAGAGGAGTCAAATCTATAGAGACAGAAGGTAAAATGGTGGTTTCTTGGGGCTGGAGGGAGGGAGAAGTTATTGTTTAATGGATACAGACTTTCAGTTTGGGAAGATAAAAAACATTCTATAGTTGGAGTGGTGATGGTTGCACCACAGTGTGAATGTACTTTAATGACACTGACTTGCACACTTCAAAATGCTTAGAATGGTAAATTTTATGTTATGTATATTTTGTCACAATAAATAATATAAATAATACCCATGTACACTAGCATTAAGAAATATGAACTACTTGGGGATAAATAGCTAAACAACTTTGAAAAGAGAAATGTAAACTACTAATTTCAAGACTTACTGTAAACCTTCAGTAATTAAGACATTGTGTCCAGATAGCCAAATAGATCAAAGAAATAGAATAGAGTTCAGAAATAGACCATCACACATCTGGCCAATTGATTTTCAACAAATGTGCATAGATAATTCAGTGAAGAAAGCATAGTCGTTTTAATTAGTAGTGTCGCAAAAACTTGGATATTCATGTGCAAAAATATGAGCCATACCTCTCAAGATAAACAAGAATAAATCAAAATGGATCATAGATATAAATGTAAAAACTAAAAGTATGAAATTTGTAGAAGAAAACATAAGAGCTTTATGACTTAGAATTAGGCCAGAGTTTCTCCACTTTCTCACTACTGAAATGTATAATTCTTTGTGGGGAGGGGGAGGGGAGCTGTCCAGTGCATCATAGGATATTTAGTACAATCCTTGGGCTCTACCCAGTAAATGCCAGTAGTATCTCTCCTTACCCACCTTCTATTGTGACAATAAAGTTTCTCCAAACATTGCAAAATGTCCTGTGGGTAGAACATTGACCTTGGTTGAGAACCACTCGTTTAGACAAAGGTTTCTTAGCTATAACACCAAAAGCAGAATCAATGAAAAAAACAAATTGATGAACAGGACTTTATCATAATTAAGGATTTCTGTTCTTCCAAAGACACTTTTCAGAGAATAAGAAGACAAACTGCAGACAGAGGAAATATATTCAAATGATATATCTGACAAAGGACTTTCATCCAGGATATATAAAGAACGCTTAAAACTCAATAAGATAACAAAAAGTACAATTAAAAAACAGCAGAAGATTTGAGCATATACTTTATGAAATAAGACGTATGAATGGCAAGTGAGCACATGGAAAGATGCTGAATAGTATGTCACTAGATACATGCAAATTAAGATCACAGTGATATACCACTGTACACTTACTATAATGTCTAAAATTAAACAGACTGATGATACCGAGTATTTGCAAGGTTGTAGGACAATTAGAACTCTCACATTTTCCTCCTGTAAAATGTTACAATTATTTTGGAAAATAGTTTGGCAATTTCTTAGAATATTAAATATACACCTACTGTTACCTATCTATTTCACTCCATTCATGAGACATGAAAGTAAATGTCTATATAAAAACTTATACACAAAACAGCTTTTTAAAAATAACCTGAAACTGGAAAGTACCCAAATGATCATCAACATGTGAGTAAATGTTTGTGGTATATCCACACAATTAAATATTATACAGTAATAAACAGGAAGGGACTATTGATACACACATAAACATGGTTGAGTCTCTAAACAATTATGCTGAGTGAAAGAAGCCAAACACAAAAGATTATCTACCATATGATTCTATTTTTACAAAATTTGAGAAAATTCAGATTAATCAATAGTATCAGAAAGAAGAATCACGGGCAGAAGGGCTGGGAGGAATATATTATAAAGGGGTACAAGGAAAATTCTGGGGGTAATGGATAGGTTCATTAAATTGATTGTGGCAATGATTTTATGGGTGTATACATATGTACATTTTATTATCTGAAAATTATACCTCAATAAAGCTATGAAAAGATAAGGAAAAATAGTTTGATTATTGAATAAGATATGTAAGTAAGGCTTAAATAAAGGCTAGCACTTTATCAAACATTTCCAATGAGCGTTATTATATTAAATGTTTGAAATACCCTAAATCAAATAGCCTGTTTTACTTTGTTTAAACTAGCATTTCTCAACTGCTTTGTATATTGGGATCATTTACCCAACATTTTTTCTTTTCACATACTACCTACAATTAGCCTCAAGTACCAGCATTTCACAGATCCTGCTTTAGGAAGTACTGGTCTTGAACTGTAAGCAACACAACAATGTCTGTGTTTAATATTAAAACGTAGGAGGGAATAACGGGAGGATTTTGAATCTGGTGAGAAAAATCTGGAGGTAAGTAGGTATAATAACATACATTTCTATTTAAACTTCATTAATAAATCCTTGCCCTTTCCATGTAAGACCAGAGACTTTTCTAAGACTTCCTTGTTTACAATAAAACACCAAAATGTGTTTTTATTTATTGTGTTTACTCTTGTGAAGTTTACGTTGTATTGTGTTTCACTTGTGTTTTCATTTGTTGTTTTCTTCCTGGAAGGGTCATTAGTTGGAAGTGTGGTTAACATCGTGCCTTACGCTGGGTTCCCTAGACTCACACCCTGAGATGAAGAATCAGCTACATGTTATTTACTAAGAAAGTACTCCCAGAAGAAACCCACATGGGAGAGGGGAAAGTACAAAGTCCCAGTCTCAGCTTGATTCCTCAGAGAAACTCTGGGGTGTACATCAAGCCCCAGAATTTGTCCCAAGTTCAGTCAAGGGAGCTGGAATTTCACAATTCCATACCAGTCAGTCACCGGCAAAGGGCTATAGTGGAGGGACATAAATTTCCAGGTACCTCTTGCTCCCTGTGCTTGTGGGCAAAGCAGCTTTGGCAGCCCAAGGACATTCCTACAAAAAAAGTTGAAGGTGTAGGCTGAAGAAAGCAAAGCAACCAGAAGTTGAGTAGGTAGGAATCCAGCCTGAGCACTAATACACATGGTTTTTGCGAATTACATGAGGCCATTCAAGATTCAATGGGGTAGAGGACCTTCAAGATGGTGGAGGAGTAAGATGTGGAGATCACTTTCCTCCCAACAAATACATCAAAAATACATCTATATGTGGAACAACTCCTACAGAACACCTACTGAACGCTGGAAGAAGACCTCAGACTTTCCAAAAGGCAAGAAACTCCCCACGTACCTAGGTAGGGCAAAAGAAAAAAGGAAAAACAGACAAAAGAATAGGGATAGGACCTGCACCTCTGGGAGGGAGCTGTGAAGGAGGAAAGTTTCCACACTCTAGGAAGCCCATTCACTGGTGGAGATAGGGGGTGAGTGGAGGGGGGGGAGCTTCAGAACCACAGAGGAGAGCACAGCAACAGGGGTGCAGAGGGCAAAGCGGAGAGATTCCCACACACAGGATAAGTGCCAATCAGCACTCACCAGCCTGAGAGGCTTGTCAGCTCACCCGAGGTGGCAGGTGGGGGCTGGGAGCAGGGGCTCGGGCTTCGGAGGTCAGACCCCAGGGAGAGGACTGGGGTTGGCTGCATGAACACAGCCTGAAGGGGGCTAGTGCACCACAGCTAGCCGGGAGGGAGTCAGGGAAAAAGTCTGGAACTGCCTAAGAGGCAAGAGACCATTGTTTCGGGGTGTGTGAGGAGAGGGGGTTCAGAGCACCACCTAAACGAGCTGCAGAGACGGGCGTGAGCCATGGCTATCAGCACAGACACCAGAGACAGGCATGAAATGTTAATGCTGCTACTGCAGCCACCAAGAAGCCTGTGTGCAAGCACAGGTCACTATCCACACCTCCCCTCCCAGGAGCCTGTGCAGCCCACCACTGCCAGGGTCCCATGATCCAGGGACAACTTCCCCAGAAGAACACACAGCACGCCTCAGGCTGTTGCAACATTACGCTGGCCTCTGCCACCGCAGGCTCGCCCTGCATTCCGTACCCCTTCTTTCCCCTGGCCTGAGTGAGCCAGAGCCCCCTAAAAAGCTGCTCCTTTAACCCTGTCCTGCCTGAGCAAAGAACAGACGCCCTCAGGAGACCTAAACACAGAGGTGGGGCCAAATCCAAGGCTGACCCCCAGGAGCTGTGTGAACAAAGAACAGAAAGGGAAATCTCTCCAGGAAGCCTCAGGAGCAGCAGATTAATTCTCCACAATCAACTTGATGTACCCTGCATCTGTGGAATACCTGAATAGACAATGAACCATCCCAAAGTTGAGGCGGTGGACTTTGGGAGCAACTGTAGGCTTGGGGTACGCTGTATGCGACTGACTAGTTTCTGATTTATATGTTTATCTTAGTTTAGTATTTAGAGCTTAATATCATTGGTAGATTTGTTTATTGATTTTGTTGCTCTCTACAATTTAAAAAAATATACATATACATTTTTTTCCCGTTTTCTCTTTTTGTCAGTGTGTATGTGTATGCTTCTTTGTGTGATTTTGTCTGTATAGGTTTGCTTTTACCACTTGTCCTAGGGTTCCGTCTGTCCGGTTTTTTTAGTATAGTTTTTAGGGCTTGTTATCATTGGTGGATTTGCTTATTAGTTTGGTTGCTCTCTTCTTTTTTTTAAATTACTTTTTATATTTTAATAATATTAAAATTTTTTTATTTCTTTCTCTCTCTCTCTCCCTTTCTTTCTTTCTCTTTCTTTCTTTCCTTCTTATTCTGAGCCATGTGGCTGACAGGGTCTTGGTGCTCCCACCAGGTGTCAGGCCTGAGCGTCTGAGGTGGCAGAGCCGAGTTCAGGACATTGGTCCACCAGAGACCTCCTGGCCCCTCGTGACATCAATCAGCAAGAGATCTCCCAGAGATCTCCATCTCAACGCGAAGACTCAGCTCCACTCAATGACCAGCAAGCTTCAGTGCTGGACACCGCAAGCCAAACAACTAGCAAGACAGGAACACAACCCAACCCAATAGCAGAGAGGCTGCCTAAAATTATAATAACTTCACAGACACCCCAAAACACACCACCAGACGTGGTCCTGCCCACCAGAAAGACAAGATCCAGCCGCATCAATCAGAACACAGGCACCTGTCTCCTCCAACAGGAAGCCTGCACAACCCAACCCATTGAAACAACCTTACCCACTGGGGGCAGACACCAAAAACAACGGGAACTATGAACCTACAGCCTGTGAAAAGGAGACCCCAAACACAGTAAGTTAAGTAAAATGACAAGACATAGAAACACACGGCAGATGAAGGAGCAAGTTAAAAACCCATCAGATGAAACAAACGAAGAGGAAATAGGCAGTCTACCTGAAAAATAATTCAGAGTAATGATAGTAAAGATGATCCAAAATCTTGGAAACAGAATGGAGAAAATACAAGAAACGTTTAACAAGGATCTGGAACAACTAAAGAGCAAACAAACAATGATGAACAACACAGTAAGTGAAATTAAAAATTCTCTAGAAAGAATCAATAGCAGAATAACTGAGGCAGAAGAAAGGATAAGTGACCTGGAAGATAAAATAGTGGAAATAACTACCACAGAGCAGAGTAAAGAAAAAAGAATGAAAAGAGGACAGTCTCAGAGACCTCTGGGCCAACATTAAATGCACCAACATTCGAATTATAGGGCTCCCAGAAGAAGAAGAGAAAAAGAAAGGTACTGAGAAAATATTTCAAGAGTTTATAGTTGAAAACTTCGCTAATATGGGAAAGGAAATAATAAAGTCCAGGAAGCACAGAGAGTCCTGTGCAGGATAAATCCAAGGAGAAACACACCAAGACACATATTAATCAAACTATCAAAAATTAAATACAAAGAAAAAATATTAAAAGCAGCAAGGGAAAAGCAGCAAATAACATACAAGGGAATCCCCATAAGGTTAACAGCTGATCTTTCAGCAGAAACTCTACAAGCCAGAAGGGAGTGGCATGATATATTTAAAGTGATGAAAGGGAAGAACCTACAACCAAGAGTACTCTACCCGGCAAGGATCTCATTCAGATTCGATGGAGAAATCAAAAGCTTTACAGACAAACAAAAGTTAAGAGAATTCAGCACCACCAAACCAGCTGTACAACAAATGCTAAAGGAACTTCTCTAAGTGGGAAACACAAGAGAAGAGAAGTACCTACAAAAACAAACACAAAAAAATTAAGAAAATGGTAATAGAAACATACATATCGATAATTACCTTAAACGTGAATGGATTAAAAGCTCAAACCAAAAGACACAGGCTTGCTGAATGGATACAAAAACGAGATCCATATATATGCTGCCTACAAGAGACCGACTTCAGACGTAGGGAAACGTACAGACTGAATGTGGTGGGATGGAAAAAGATATTCCATGCAAATGCAAATCAAAAGAAAGTTGGAGTAACAATTCTCATATCACACAGAATAGTCTTTAAAATAAAGACTATTACAAGAGATAAAGAAGGACACTACATAATGATCAAGGGATCAATGCAAGAAGAAGATATAACAATTGTAAATATTTATGCACCCAACATAGGAGCACCTCAATACATAAGGCAAACACTAACAGCCATAAAAGGGGAAATTGACAGTAACACAATCATAGTAGGGGACCTTAACACCTCACTTTCACCAATGGACAGATCATCCCGAATGAAAATAAATAAGGAAACACAAGCTGTAAATGACACATTAAACAAGAAGGACTTTTTGGTATTTATAGGACATTCCATCCAAAAACAGCAGAATACACTTTCTTCTCAACTGCTCATGGAACATTCTCCAGGATAGATCTTATCTTGGGTTACAAATCAAGCCTTGGTAAATTTAAGAAAACTGAAATCCTCTCAAGTATTTTTTCTGACCACAACACTACAAGACAAGATATCAATTACAGGAAAAGATCTGTAAAAAAATGCAACCACATGGAGGCTAATCAATACACTACCAAACAACCAAGAGATCACCAAAGAAATCAAAGAGGAAATCAAAAAATACCTAGAAACAAATGACCATGAAAACATGACGACCCAAAACCTATGGGATGCAGCAAAAGCAGTTGTAAGAGGGAAGTTTATAGCAATACAATCCTACTTCAAGAAACAAGAGAAATCTCAAATAAACAACCTAACCTTACAACAAAAGCAATTAGAGAAAGAAGAACCAAAAAAATGCAAAGATAGCATAAGGAAAGAAATCATAAAGATCAGATCAGAAATAAATGAAAAAGAAATGAAGGAAACAATAGCCAAGATCAATAGAACTAAAAGCTGGTTCCTTGAGAAGATAAACAAAATTGATAAACCATCAGCCAGACTCATCAAGGAAAAAGGGAAAAGACTCAAATCAACAGAATTAGAAATGAAAAAGGAGAAGTAACAACTGACACTGCAGAAATACAAAGGATTATGAGAGATTACTACAAACAACTATATGCCAATAAAATGGACAACCTGGAAGAAATGGACAAATTCTTAGAAAAGCACAACCTTCAAAGCCTGAAGCAGGAAGAAATAGAAAATATAAACAGACCAATCACAAGCACTGAAATTGAGACTGTGATTAAAAATCTTCCAACAAACAAAGCCCAGGACCAGATGATTTTTTAGGTGAATTCTATCAAACATTTAGAGAAGAGCTAACACCCATCCTTCTCAAACTCTTCCAAAATATAGCAGAGGGAAGAACACTCCCAAACTCATTCTACGAGGCCACCATCACCCTGATACCAAAACCAGACAAAGATGTCACAAAAAAAGAAAACTGCAGGCAAATAACACTGATGAACATAGATGCAAAAATTGTCAACAAAATACTAGCAAACAGAATCCAACAGCACAATAAAAGGATCATACACCATGATGAAGTGGGGTTTATTCAAGGAATGCGAGAATTCTTCAATATACACAAATCAATCAATGTGATAAACCATATTAACAAATTGAAGGAGAAAAACCATATGATCATCTCAATAGATGCAGAAAAAGCTTTCAACAAAATTCAACAGCCATTTATGATAAAAGCACTGCAGAAAGTAGGCATAGAGGGAACTTACCTCAACATAACGAAGGCCATATATGACAAGCCCACAGCCAACATCGTTCTCAATGGTGAAAAACTGAAACCATTTCCACTAAGATCAGGAACAAGACAAGGTTGCCCACTCTCACCACTATTATTCAACATAGTTTTGGAATTTTTAGCCACAGCAGTCAGAGAAGAAATAGAAATAAAAGGAATCCAAATTGGAAAAGAAGAAGTAAAGCTGTCACTGTTTGCAGATGACATGATACTATACATAGAGAATCCTGAAGATGCCACCAGAAAACTACTAGAGCTAATCAATGAATTTGGTAAAGTAGCAGGATACAAAATTAAGGCACAGAAATCTCTTGCATTCCTATACACTAATGATGAAAAATATGAAAGAGAAATTAAGGAAACAGTTCCATTTACCACTGCAACAAAAAGAATAAAATACCTAGGAATATTCCTACCTAAGGAGACAAAAGACCTGTATGCAGAAACTATAAGACACTGATGAAAGAAATTAAAGATGATACAAACAGATGGAGAGATATACCATGTTCTTGGATTGGAAGAATCAACATTGTGAAAATGACTATACTACCCAAAGCAATCTACAGATTCAATGCAACCCCTATCAAACTACCAGTGGCATTTTTCACAGAATGTGAACAAAAAATTTCACAATTTGTATGGAAACACAAAAGACCCTGAATAGCGAAAGCAATCTTGAGAAAGAAAAACGGAGCTGGAGGTATCAGGCTCCTAGACCTCAGACTATACTACAAAGCTACAGTAATCAAGACAGAATGGTACTGGCACAAAAACATAAATATAGATCAATGGAACAGGATAGAAAGCCCAGAGGTAAACCCACACACATATGGTCACCTTATCTTTGATAAAGGAGGCAAGAATATATAATGGAGAAAAGACATCCTCTTCAATAAGTGGTGCTGGGAAAACTGGTTAGCTATATGTAAAAGAATGAAATTAGAACACTTCCTAACACCATACACAAAAATAAACTCAAAATAGATTAAACACCTAAATGTAAGGCCAGACACTATCAAACTCTTAGAGGAAAACATAGGCAGAACACTCTATGACATAAATCACAGCAAGATCCTTTTTGACCCACCTCCTAGAGAAATGCAAAGAAAAACAAAAATAAACAAATGGGACCTAATGAAACTTAAAAGCTTTTGCACAACAAAGGAAACCATAAACAAGACAAAAAGACAACCCTCAGAATGGGAGAAAATATTTGCAAAAGAAGCAACTGAAAAAAGATTAATCTCCAAAATATACAAGCAGCTCATGCAGCTCAATATCAAAAAAACAAACAACCCAATTCAAAAATGGGCAGAAGACCAAAATAGACATTTCTCCTACGAAGATATACAGACTGCCAACAAAAAACATGAAGGGATGCTCAACTTCACTAATCATTAGAGAAATGCAAATCAAAACTGCAGTGAGATAGCACCTCACACCAGTCAGAATGGCCATCATCAAAAAATCTACAAACAATAAATGCTGGAGAGGGTGTGGAGAAAAGGGAATCCTCTTGCACTGTTAGTGGGAATGTAAATTGATACAGCCGCTATGGAGAACAGTATGGAGGTCCCTTAAAAAACTAAAAATAGAACTACCATATGACCCAGCAATCCCACTACTGCATATATACACTGAGAATACCCTAATTCAAAAAGAGTCATGTACCACAATGTTCATTGCAGCACTATTTACAATAGCCAGGACATGGAAGCAACCTAAGTGTCTGTTGACAGATGAATGGATAAAGAAGATGTGGCACATATATACAGTGCAATATTACTCAGCCATAAAAAAAAATGAAATTGAGTTATTTGTAGTGAGGTGGATGGACCTAGAGTCTGTCATACAGAGTGAAGTAAGTCAGAAAGAGAAAAACAAATACTGTATGCTAACACATATATATGGAATCTAAAAAAAAAAAAAAAAGGTTCTGAAGAACCTAGGGGCAGGACAGGAATAAAGACGCAGACGTAGAGAATGGACTTGAGGACAAGGGGAGGGGGAATGGTAAGCTGGGATGAAGTGAGAGAGTGGCATGGACATATATACACTACCAAGTATATAATAGATAGCTAGTGGGAAGCAGCCACATAGCACAGGGAGATCAGCTCGGTGCTTTGTTACCACCTAGGGGGTGGGATAGGCAAGGTGGGAGGGAGATGCAAGAGGGAGGGGATATGGGGATATATATATATATGTATAGCTGATTCACTCTGTGATACAGCAGTAACTAACACACCATTGTAAAGCAATTATACTCCAATAAAAATGTTAAAAAAAAAAAAAGATTCAATGGGGTACCAGGGACATTTCATGTTAGAATTGCTTTAAAATTAAGTACAAAAAGCATTCATTGGTTTTTTTGCCAAGCATACACCATCTATTTACAACTTACATCAAGGCTTTATGTTTTTCTATGTGTTCCTGATAGAAGAATTAAAAAAGAAAAGAAAGAAAACATTTAAAAAAAGAGAAAAGAAAAGAAAATCTGTTTTTCTATTTAGAACAGGCAAATTCTAAGTGGAATTTATATGTATATAAATGTTATATATAATGCCAAACGTTTGCAATTTATGCATCTTTTCTTGTTTATTATATGTAATGGTTGAGTTAACAATTTGTTCATATTCGCATAACTTCACGTTCCTTTAAACTAGAGTAGATCTGAACTTCCATCATTGAGAACTTTTTGCAATTGGTTATTTTTGGAAGCCTTCCTATACGGAAGAGGATGAACCCGGGGAATTTTTTTGAAAAACACTTAGATTCTTTAAAGCACTGTTTTTTCAGATTATGATCCCAGTATCACCGACATCAAAATTGCTTGGGGAATTGTTGAAACCTCCATGAGTCCTAGTCTAGAATTCTTGATTCAAATTTCTAATGGAAAGATCCTGAATATGTCTTTTTCAAAAGATCCCAGGATGATCTCTGTATACACTTAAGAGTGAGAACCTCCGGTGTAAATGTTATATCCGGGTGTTACTGTTTTTTAGAAATGGGAGCTCCTGGGAAGAGATTTGCTGAAGGTGCAAGAGTTCAGAAGTAAAGCTCTGACCTATTACTTCTCATCTTGTGTTTTGTGGTAGCTGCCTAGATATTTTCCTATGTTTAGCACTGCTTCTGTTCCAATCTGACAAATCGTTCTTCTTAAGCCATAACTGTAAACATGCTTTAATATTTTCCCTAAATCCTGATCCCCATGCTTATGAAATCTAGGTCAAATGCCTTAACATGGCCCTCAAGGACTTTCAAATATGGATCCCACATGTATTTTCAGTTTATCTTTCAATGCATTCCTTGGAATTCACCCAAGATTATCTGCTCACATGCACTCAAGAGGATGAAGAAAATCAACACAATGTAAAAGTGAAAAGATAAGCCTCTGTAATAACATTGTTGATGATACTCTCTACCAATTTAGCAGTAGCTTGTGGTTACTGACAATACTTTGAATATAAAGATGTCTTCATAATCAAATCTCCTTTCCAGCAGAATACTGGGAGACCTCCCCTCTCCCTACCCCTGTGTCTTACCCTTGTGTCCTCACCTCCAGGGATTAGGCAAAGGTGTTTTATTAGATGTCCTCCTTCCATGTTCTGCCAAATTATGAGGGAATTATAGTTGGTTCAAAAGGCTCTCTAAACTAAGAAATCAACCAAAAGTAAAAAGTTAGAGTTAGCAGGAAAATCACTGTGAAATTTCACCATTGTGTAAATTTCCCACTAAAAGTCTACACTAGTACTAATTAAATGAGCAACCACTGATTGTTATGTGCCTGGTTGAGACATTTGCCAATTGAGGCTTTTGCAGAGGAAGGTAGGCAGCACTGTACTGTCACTTTTATTTATTTTTGGTTATTGTGACAAATATTTGAAACACTAAACTTTGAAAGTAGTTAAGTCCCCTACCTACAAACCTTCAAGTTGAGAACTTTTAAAGAAGAGAACCTGCATTCCATCAATCTCAGGCGTGAGTGAAATTGCAGCTTGTCCATCTCCTATTGTGACAATCCTTCATCTCTACCATCTCCCACCTCCTCTCCCTCCTCTAGTCAGTAACTCTTCTTGCCTGTTCACTCGATGCCAGCCCCTGTATGCCAGCTGTTGTCCTGTACTACTCTACTTTTCAAGGTACTGTACTGTAAGATTAAAAATGTTTTATTTTTTGTGTTTGTTTTTTACGCATTATTTATGTGAGGAGTACTATAAACTTCTTACAGTACAGTACTATGAAGCTGCTTGTGTTAGTTGGGTCCTAGGCTAACTCTGTCGGACTTATGAACAAATTGGTCTTACGAATGTGCTCTCAGAACGGAACTCGTTTGTGTGTAGGGGACTTACTGTATCTTGTTACCTCTACCAAACAATTAGTCCCCAGTCTATATTTGAAGATGAGGTGGAAATAGCTTTATATCTATAAGGGTAGATCAGGCCACATTCTTTCTGATTTGTCAGGGGACTCATGATTAGAATCTGCGGACTGTGTTGCGCTGATAATGGTTTAACAGCAAAAATCTGAAGGAACCAGCAGGTTGCCTAAGAACAAGTCTTTCTTCCTCTTTTTTATTTTCTCATCCTTTGCCAGGGTGCTGAAGCCAAACACGTTCACTATCTGTTGAATGTGTTTTAAATTAACTATTTTAGATTAGATTTGCAATCAATTCACTTCTAAGGATTTCAACGTTAATGTGCTTTCAAAGCAATTGGGATTGTCCCTGATAGAGTAAATTTGCTATCAATGTGAAACCCTGAGAAAGTTGATGTAATAATGTAAATCCTGAGACTTTTCATTGACTACTGCCAGAATCATCATCATTGGCTGTTTTGGGATTAGTCCAGGGAAAGGCAAAGATGAAAGAAATTTACTTTTTGTTTTAACTTTACTTCCCTAATATGGTAAGATTCTTCTGAGCAGGAAGGTCCATAAAACAGCTTGATGCTATGTGTCCAAATGTAAGATGTAATAGGTAATAAAAAATGTCTTTAAGTTTTCTAATCCTTCTTTCATCTCTTCAGTCACTTCAAATATACATATTGTGTAATCTTTTTTAGAATGTCCTATATGAAATTGCTGGGAATCTAAACCTATACACTCTTATGCATGCTGCCTCTCACTTTGGATATTTTTGTTGTGTGATTTGAACTTTTTCCTTTTGGGTTAATTTTTAGCTTCATTAGATTTTTTTTTTTTAGTTACAGAGTGATTTTTTTTTTTTATTCTTGTCATAATCCAGGGTTTTCACTGACCTGGAATCTGTTTAAAACGTAAGTTACCATTTCAGGATTTTAGTTCCATGCCCTTGTGTAAATTTGGAACTTATTCCTGGGTCGGGCATAAGTTCAGTTTTGTTAAATTTCTTTTCCCCACATGGAGTCTGGGGCAGAGACAAGTTCCTAGAGAGAGTGAATGGAATTATTATTATTTTTTGTTGTTTTAGGGATGGAATCTCTTTCTTGGATCTCAGCTTTAAACTTCTCTTATCGTGCTCAGATCAAAATTTACATATTCCCTTCCCAAATGGGAATCTCAGATTCTTAAAGAGTCTTTCAGCCTATATCTAGGTCTAATATGATCTTTACAAAACATGATGATCATCTTACTACACAGGTTTAAACCTGTGTTTAAACAGTTTTAACAAGTTTCCTGTTACTCCTCAGATAAAGCTAAACATTCTCAAGTTTGTTTATGCGTTCTTGCTAGGTCTTGCTACTAATACTTCTCCCTTCTTCCTGATCCTTTAACTTCACCTTAACGCTCTGCATTCCCCCTATACTGCCTTCTTTTAGTTTCTTGACTATGTCATGCTCTCTCTTGCTTCTTGGTCTTAAATAGCTGTTACTACTTCATAGATCATTCCTTTTTCCTTCCGTTCTTAGATTACTCTTGACTCCTTCTCAATCTTTAGCTTTCTTGCTTTCTTTCTTTCTTCCTTCCTTCCTCTTTCTTTCCTCCTTTCCTTCCTTCTTCCTTCCTTCCTCTCTCTCGCTTTCTTTCCTCCTTTCTTCCTTCCTTCCTTCTCTCTCTCTTTCTTTCTTTCTTTCCTTCTTTCTTTCTTTCTTTCTTTTCTTTCTTTCTTTCCTCCCTAACTATGCCACTTCCTATAGCATGGAGTTTTTATAACCCATGTGCTTCTTTGTCTTAAAACTTATTTATCATTGCAATATCCTATTTAATTGTTTGTCTTTCTTGCTAACCTATAAACTCCACAAGGGCAGTAAAAATATCTACCACGTTTACTACTGTATACTCAATGCCTAGCAAACTTTCTGTTCTTAGAAAATTTTCAATTACTATTTGTTTTACGAAAGAAATAAAATGCATATATTAAATAACTTCATGAATAATAACTTTAATTTAAAAAATTTTGTCTTTGGTTGTCACATCAAAATAACTTGAATCTAATTAACTCTCGATCAACTAAAACTCCACTCGAATTTTATATAAACAGTTGCTTGTCTTATCCTATATATGAAACATGTTAAAGAACTTGCATGGCTAGTTCCTGTATATGTAGGAATACATTATCTATAGCTTTCTGGTGTTAATTCAATTCTCAGCACTTTGAATAAAATGATTGGTTCTTGTGGTTAGAATTTCACATCATATAGATTCTCAAGAATCCTTTAAACTGTACAATCTACCTTGTTCTTTGGTCCAATTTTGGACCAGTCTGAATCATAGCAATACAGAAATTGAAACCATGTTAATATTTCACTGTACCAAGTTTAATCTTTAACAGTAATCTATGAATATGGGCAAGAGAAGTGGGCCCCCTTACTGGGAAAAGTAAATAACTTCTCCCTGAAGAGAGTTAAAGCCATCCTAGGTAGATGTGAGGAGGAAGATATTGCATACATGATCCCCAGCTTGTACCTGCATATCCCTGCAGGAAGAAATTCTGAAATGAAATAACAGAGGCAGTCTTCATGCTGCCTTACCAGTGGGGATCTGTAGATGAGCTGTAAAGAACACTTGACTTATGTTCTAGGAAGAAAGAAAGCAAATAAACACTGGTGTACAGCTGCATACATTTATTAGTAGGGTGAGATAATGGTACTCTTTCTTTTATTCAATTATTCTACTATATATATATTGAGATACTAAAAATATATACTGTAATTATAAATACAAAATGTATGTATTTTTTATCTAGGTTCTCAATAACAGACTGGGATTCTCTCATATGAAATGTTTCCTTATATTTTTCAGAACCCTGTTGTCTACATCCATACTGAAAGAAGTCATAACCTAGTGAATTCATTCTATGTATGTACTGTACATGAACTTTCAACTTTTTTATTGAAAAAAAAAAAAAAAACTGGCTGAATTTTGTCCTAAAAGAATTGGGAATCTAAATAGCAGCAAGTTTGTAAATTTTCTGCTCCTCAAACCTGTTCAGAGTAAATGTATTACTGACTTTAGGATTTTAAATTCCACTCAGCTATAACCTTGTTCTATAAAACAAGAAATAGAAATTTGATTGCCATTTTGTAGTGTTCTTTTGTCTCCATATGTTCCTAGCAAGCTGTATTTAAAACATCTTTTTTTTTTTTAATGGACCAACATCCAGTGCCTGAATTCTGACAAAATTCAGAGTAATATTAGGCAGAAAGCTAGACTTCTGAGTATGGTGATATGTCCAGTTAGGAAACTGATACACCATTCTTCTAACATCCCTAAAACACTTCTCAGGATGGCAAAGGTAACTTTATAGAAATTCTGTGACCACAAAATCCAGGCTGCTGTCTTATGGGATGTGTGTTGATTTGTTTTTACATAGAATAGTATGCATTTTATGTTGTGTTCTTCATTCCTTCTGTAGAGAGTGCCAGAATAAATTTGAACTGTTTTTTGTATGATTTCAATCCATCTGTTTTCTAAACATTGCCTCTGTGAAAACTGTTTTTAATTTAGTAAACAAGTACAATTACATTGTAAGCTTCAAAATGAAAGGGGGCAGTAATAGAATAGTAAATCAATGTTAGATTAATTTGAGGAATGGAACTTATGTAGCATTGCCAGATCAACCCTAGAATTTAGATTCAATGTGTATGTGTGTGTGTGTGTGTGTGTATCATTGTCAAGGTTTCTAAAATTAAAGCAAATTAGTATTTTCTTTCTGTTTTGTTTTTTTTTTTAGCTAATTTCCACTGGAATTAATTTTGGGAAGTTTAAGGTACCTAGGCTTAGATGAGAATGGCTTGGAGTTTTTCTGGAACCAACTAAGTTGATGATAGGTGAGTATCCTAGATACAAATGCTTTCTTTGGAGAACCCTCTCATTAATTTCATTACCACTTGAGCAATTTCAAGGAGTTCACAGAGCTAACACATAGTATGATTATGGCTACAGCAGTATTTTTAATAATGACATCAAACGCCATTAGAAGAAGATCTGGCCATCTTACAAGTAATTTCCCCCAAATCTTGGGTTTAGACACAAAAGTCTTACAGTTGACTGGGGGAGAAAAATGGTTTCCTTTTGAATTTTGTGATTAGTCTGTAGTGTTTACAAGCACATACTCTAGAGTTAGGCTTCATGGTTCCTATTTTAGCTCAACTACCTACTAGCTTTACATCCTTTTGCCATTACTTACTTTTGTTGTCCTTCAATTACTTCTTTTGTAAAATGAGAATATTAGGAGTTATCTACCTCATTGGTTACTATAAAGATTAATTTATAAATGTACATACAGCCCTTTGCACAGTGCCTGGCAAAGTAAATGTTGACTCAAAGTGGATATCATTAGTTTTTGTTATTATTTAACCAAAATATTATAATGACAGTCTTCTCACAGAAATCAGAACTTCCCATACCACATTTTCCTTATTCTTTATATAATAACTATTTTGCAGTGGTTAAAATATTTGAATTTCATGATTGTGAAATAAGATTACAATATTTTCATTTTTATATAAATGCTACTTTTCAGACTTTTTCCATTTTGGAACTGTACAATTTTTAACCTATCAGGATTGTTTTATTTATCATTATAAACCTACCTTTATTTCTCTATCAAAACATCAGACTGAAATAGTGAGTTCCTAGGCCCTGAAAACATTCTAGGTTTCTTCTTTAGTAGAGACACAGATGTAGAAAACAAACTTATGGTTACCAGGGGATAAGGGGGTGAGAGATAAATTGGGAGATTGGGATTGACATATACACACTACTATATATAAACAAATAAGAACCTACTGTATAGCACAGGGAACTCTACTCGACACTCTGTAATGGCCTATATGGAAAAGAATCTAAAAAAAAAGCATATATATGTATATGTATAATTGATTCACTTTGCTGTACCTGAATCTAACACAACATTGTAAATCAACTATACTCCAATAAAAATTTTTAAATAATAATAAAATAAAATAGTATTTGGACACTAAAGTTGTAGCTCAACTTTATAGAAAAGTTTGACATACAGTTTTTCTCATTGGATTTAAAGGTAACATTTGCAAAGTAATAGAGTAAATAAAATTCTCTCTGGTTATCAGGGAGCCTGAAATTCTGTATTGATTTTGCCGCAAGTGAGTTTCATGGCCTGCGATGATGAATTGATTTGGGGGCTGTCCATGTTGCAGCATCTTTGCACACAGCCAGTTTTACTGACAACAAACTGCTCTGGAGACCCTGAGAACTATAGTCTCTGATTTGGGGATTTTCATCCCCTGTCATCTCAAATGTCATTTCAGAAAAATTCATCATACGTCTCTGTCACTGGACTAATAATGGGCCACTGTGATATTCACTCAAATATACACAGTTTCGCTGTTTGTGTGACAGGTCCTGCTGCTGACTACTTGAGATCATGAAGAAATTCAGACACATCAAATACAGAATGGGGAAGACATGAGATTGCAGCTGAAATAGCACTGCGCATGCCCAATGACGTTACCGGTTAAGTAAACGGATGATATAAAACAAGACAGCTCCTAGGACTGTGATGACATTTTAAGAAAAAAGCAAATCATGGCCCTCTTTCCTCTAGCAGTTTGCAACTGTTGGAAAAAGACTTTCTTAGCTAGGTACTACAGATTTAATCTTTTGGTTCTTTATAATCACGTGCACTAAGACAATAGTTGCAGGAAACAATGGAGGCTTTTCTTTTCTGCATACTTCTGGTCTTGAATAGGAGGGAAAGAATCAGGAATTCACATTATTATAAATCATTTTCTTCCACTGAGTAATACTGGGAGGGTTTTTCATTGTTTAAACTATTTACATTGCAAATATCTGAAAAAGTGGCTTATATCATTTCAGTTGTACAGCTTGAGCCATTAGGATAAGAACAATTTTGACTTGGGGGTGGTAACCACCCTGGGTACTCAGGATACATTTTAAGGCTTATCAGGAAGCTTATATTTGCTGCATCTCCTGGCATGTGTGAAAGCGGGTGGGGTACAGTAGAGGCTCCCCAAATCATCAGATGGTTTTCAGGGCCACATGTACCTACTATGTCTCTCTTCTTATGATGCAGCAGAGCTATTCGCAGTCCTGTTTCTATCACCAGCACTCCCAGACTGTCTTACTACATTTATAGTCACATGATGTGAGTCTCCTAATTAATATTTGGATAAATCTATTGCTCAGGGGAATAAGCTTATGAGGATAGAAATTAATGCAGTTTTGCTAACTCTGTACAATATTTTGTGTCATCCTCTTCCATTTGAGCCTCGTAAAGTTAATGTAAGGACATTCTCAGCTGCTGTTCCCATTGGTTTCTCCCTTGCCCACCTTCTCTTCAGGTAGGATGGATTTTACTTTGGAAATAGAATCCATCCTGTCAATATTAACCATTCTCCAATTTTTCTCCTTTTGCCTTACAAATGATCAATTCCTTAATGTGGTTTCAACATACCACCAGAAACTTACCTAAGAATTGACAGAGCCAGAACTCTTCCTATAATCTAGACTTTTTTTTCTTTTTTTGGTTTGTTTGTTTTTAACTAACACATTTTCCCTCCTTTAGCAAAAAGACATGTAAGTACACTTTGGTAGGTCAAGATTTAGTTCTAAGTTCAAGTCCTAAAAAATACATAGCTTCATCTCCAAAATTTAATCAACTTTCGAAGCCTGCTAGTGAATGGTTGACAAGAAGACACTGAAAATTAGGATTTTTTTTCTCAGATTAAATTGTCTGGAAACTAACGTACCCTCTTCATTCAGTGATCCCATTCCAGACTAAATCTATTGATTTGTCAGTAAAGAAGGTAATATTTGGCCTTGGGTCATCTTGCAATAAGTAAGGAAAGACAGATATTTTGGTAGGAAATTAATAAATGACGTGCTTACGGAAAGAACTTAGGCTTCCTGTGATGACCTCGTAGGTCGTCTGACACTTAACTTATAAAGCACATTCAACTTTTTTGGAGAAAGCTTTCTCTATTCATGTTAAATGAAGAGTTGGGGGCTTGAGAAAAATAGAGCTTCTCTAGATTCTACATCCTGAGCAATCCTTTGAGAATTTTGGAGGTTAGCCAAGGCACGGAGCTTAAATCCACAGATCTTTGAAGACAGTCCAATTAATCGTCCTTGTGTTTAAATTTTGCTTTGGAACTGTTTTCAATTTCCCATTTTACCATGGAATACAATTATTTGTGCATTACTATACTGGGAACTCCTCGAGGGCAAGTTTTTAAAAATTAGTAGTATTATTCAGACTGTCTTCTAGTACACTATTTTTCAGCTTACAGTTTTGAGTTGAAATAGATTGAAGCTGGAAACTGTGTTAAAAGAACAAGATTTCATAATGAATTCCTCAAGTGGGAAAGAGAAAGCCTACCTTTCTTGAATGGTTTATGCTTTTGTCATTTGCATTAAATAAAGGCATATCTGACAAATCTGGGTTATTTTTCTCTCTTCATTGCTAATAGGTGTTGCCAAAGTAAATCGACTAACAGCTAAGGTAGATGCTACTAGCAGCTCACTCAAAACTCTGGGGAAGTTCAAACTTATTCTCTCTCCAGGGAAAAGGGAATCTGATTATATTTAAGTGTAAGATTTCTATTCTAGGTTTAAGCATTTATACCACTCTGCTAGGGGAAGCTATTAGCTGGGGAAGTAGCAGCATAAATGGCATAGGTCTGGAGAGATGTCTCTTGGGTCACTTCCACATGGCCTTTGATCAGCCCACTTCTTTGGAGCCTGTGTTACAGCCAGGCTTGGGGAAACCTTTTGTAGGGGATTCATGACCATTGCCCTAGAAAGCCCAACATGAACTGGGAAGGGGTCAAGAAAAAGTGAATTGGGGATTAAGCGTGAATCTAGACTAAATAGGTATCTCAAAGGTATCATCTGGGACCCAAACTTTACATAGTAACAAAAATTCACCAGCCCATGATGTCCTGCTTTCTTATACTGTGGTCCTAGCAGCAAACCAGGAGGCTAAAACCCCTCAAGGTTTCCTGGTTTTAGCCTTTTCACCGAGTCTAATTTCTTTTTTTTTTTTTTATAAATTTATTTATTTATTTATGGCTGCGTTGGGTCTTCACTGCTGCTCATGGACTTTCTCTAGTTGCAGCGAGCGGGGGCTACTCTTCGTTGCACTGCACAGGCTCCTCACTGCGGTGGCTTCCCTTGTTGCAGAGCATGGGCTCTAGGCGTGCGGGCTTCAGTAGTTGTGGTACGTGGGCTTCAGTAGTTGTGGCTCGCGGGTTCTAGAGGGTAGGCTCAGTAGTTGTGGCGCTAGGGCTTATTTGCTCCGCGGCATGTGGGATCTTCCCGGACCAGGGCTCGAACCCGTGTCCCCCACATTGGCAGGCGGATTCTTAACCACTGCACCACCAGGGAAGCCCTCACCGAGTCTAATTTCTAACAAATATTTCCTACTACTTACCTGTTCCCTTTCAGAAAATAATTAGCAGCTCAGTAGTAATAGTGATCTCGGGACAGAGGTAAGATGCTAAAATATGCAAGGAAGCTTGTATCTACTTTTATATCTGTTTTTTTCTAATATATTTCAAATTCCTCTCTTCCTTTACTCTTTCTTTACTAGGGCTCTCCTGTCAAACTATGGGCTCATTCTTAAAAAATTGTTCTACACTATGTTAATCTGAAGTTAAGAGGTTATGCTGCAAAGTGATTATTGCTAGCTATACAGTACTCAGAGCTTGTTTGTTTGTTTTACTTTCTGGGGGCTTAAAATTAAGCATAAAAATATGCTTATTGACTTAGTATGTAAACTTTATGTTAGAAATATATGTAATACATATACACACACACATATACACATTACCTGTTGACAAACAAAAAAAATGTCTAGCATCAATTCTGAAATTTCCCACTAAGTTACTTTCGGTGCCTTACAGAATGCAAAAACAACAACAACAAAAATCCAGTATATCTAGAATCTTAAATGTTTAAGCAACTAAGGTGGTCACTTTATGGCTACAGTTGACTTTAGCAAACATCGTACCTTTCCAAGTATTCCTGCCTCTACTACTTGCCAGGTAGCTCATTGCTTCTTTGCTTTTTTCATCTTTGAACCTGAAGGTAAGTGCCTAATTAAGGTGGTATTGGGGAAATAGAGTGAGTGGAGTCAAGTCACATTAGATAATGGTTTTCAATCTTAGCTCTATAATAGGAACCAACTTGGGGAGGTTTAAAAAAAAAAAAAACAGTCCCACCCCCAGAGATTCTGATAGAGCTGAAATGGGATGTGGCCTGAGTCTTGGGATTTTAAAAGCTCCCCAGGTCATATTAATACAGCCAAGCCTACAATCCAGCACATTAGAAGTTGAGTAGTATCACACTTTATCAATTAATCTTTACTTAGGAGTAGTAGGTCTACAAGATTGTATATGGAACCTTGAAGCAATACAGATTATATATAGAAATATTCTTTAAAATATGACATATAACTCCTGTAGAGCTTGAAGAATAAAAGGACTCCACAAAGAAAGAAACACTAAAAGTTGAGTTCCTTGTGTTTCTGAATGTACCCATTATTTATGTCATTATTTAATACAAATTGCGTAATGTTGTTTGGAGCAAGGAGTGCTCCCCTTTTGCTGTACAGTTACCACTATAAACAGTTTTAAAGGTGAAAGTGAAAGATTAGAGTCAAAGTGAATTCCAAAGTAAACATGAGCTCACAAAGCTTCACTTAAAAATTTTTTTGAAATACACACCAGATTGGAAAATTATAATTAGATTTTGAGTGTAAAACATAATCTTAGAGTGCGCTACTTCTTGGAGATTTGGGTACTTTTGTATTAGTAACTCTTAAATTGATCGTTTCTCCTTCATTTGTAAAAGAATAACTATGAAGATGGAGCACATGGAAACGTATACAGCAGTCATTCAGTTATATATATAGTATATTTATATATAGTATTATTTATTTATATATAGTATATATAATTATATATATATTAAGAGACAGGGTATAACTACCTGGCTCAGACTCCTATGTCTGCCTATTCTTTAAGTATTCTAGGAGAGTTACCTTAGCTTACATACTATTTATAATTTCATAGGATCATGAGGGAAGTTAATCAATTTTAAGCATTTAGAATATCACAAGTACTTAATACGAACTAGATATCATTAAATGGCTTGTAAATTTTAGAGCATTATAAAACAACAACATGCTTTTAACATTGGGGCCCCAATATAAAGTCCAGACTCTACATCTCGATATAACATAGTATGCCATATATCATAGTATTTCTGCCTCTTTTGTATACTTAATCAAAGAAGAATTGATAGTTTTATTAATTTTAACAGTATAAACAATACTTATCCATAAGAACGACTTTTCAAAATTCAGGATATAAGAAAATTTTGAACGAAATTAACTAGGCAAAAAGTACTTCAATGTAAACATTGCAGTACTTTGTGGAACTTTTCATTTGATTATGAAATCGTTTTTTTGTTTGTTTAAGCAAGTAATGGATTTATCAAATATTTTAAATATAAGTAAATGTTATTTTAAAAAGATTTTTAAAAGAAATATTTAAATGTTATGTTTCTGTCTTTGGGGAAAATGGTTCATGAAAACTTAAAACGTTTGAAAAGATGAGCGACAAAGACAACACGGTATAAAATTAATCAATCAGCGAATCAAAATTTAAGTGCTTATCATGTGCTTTTCATGGTAGAAATGAACAATGAACAACCCACAGTTCTTTTTTTTTAATATCTTTATTGGAGTATAATTGCTTTACACTGTTGTGTTAGTTTCTGCTGTACAACAAAGTGAATCAGCTATATGTATACATATATCCCCATATCCCCTCCCTCTTGAGCCTCTCTCCCACCTTCCCTATCCCACCCTTCTAGGTCATCACAAAGCATCCAGCTATCTCCCTGTGCTATGCAGCTGCTTCCCACTAGCCATCCATTTTACATTTAGTAGTGTATATCTGTCAATGCTACTGTCTCACTTCCTCCCAGCTTCCCCTCCCCCCACTGGGTCCTCAAGTCTGTTCTCTATGTCTGCGTCTTTATTCCTGCCCTGCCACTAGGTTCATCAGTACCGTTTCCCACAGTTCTTGATATGACTTTGAACTGTACTGTATCTACACTGATCAGTTTAGATTATTCCTCATTAATAAACTACTCAGTTTGTTCCTTTAAGTAACTCAATAAAAATTAAATAGTCTCGCACTCTTTATTTTGCACTCTTTCTTGAATTCTAAATGGCCTTTTTGAGAAAAGCAGTTGAATAAAACTCTTTCAAAAGGTCCATGGTTCCTGTCTTTTTTTTTTTTCTCCTTCTTCTACCTTAAAAGCAGACTAACTGCGCCATTTTATTTGTGTCAAGTAGTTTGTGCTTCCCATTTCCATTTATCTTCAGCTACTAATGCTATCTCACAGCAATGCTGTTCAGTCGGCCCAAGGGAGCCAAGTGTCAGTTTTTCCAGATGGCAAGCTGCCAGTCTACAGTACACTGTTGAAAGTCACTGAGGGAATTCATTTCATTGCAAAACCAAAGAGCGTCATTTCATGCATACCTTGCGTACACGATCAGCTCACAACAGCTGATGAAGTAGCCAAGAAAAAGAGACAGATGGAGAGATAGACAGGCAGACGAGAATACAGAAAGAGAGAGAGAGATGCTGTTTTAGTAAATTTAGTTCTTTTTCTAGGCTACTATACAGTGACATATTTTATTTTGCCAACAGAAAGTTTTTAGACATTATTGCCAGTTTACATGAACTTCTCTCCTAATAGTGGAACAAAATTCTCAATTTGCCCTAATTAAAATACTAGTTTTGTGGAATGAGTTTTTCCCCTTCACATTTAAACTGAACATTAAAAAAAGTTAAATCACTTTAAATGATCTTTAAATTGTGTTCTCTCTATCAGAACTGTTAACTCTTTTTGCCTGAGGAGAAAACCCTCAATGTATGAATATAATATCACAGTGGAGTGGAAAGTGGTTTTTCTTTTAATAAATATTTTGGCTATTACAGAGTTTGTATTTAAATGGGAAGCATTAGGAGTTCTACCAATGAGGAATGCTGAATGAAAAATATGTTACTTTTTAATAGCTATGTAAATGGAAACCTGAAGCATGGGAGACTGTATGACCTAAAATACTTCAGGAGTTGAACAGATGTATCTACAGGTAGAAAGTTCAAATGCAAAGGGCTATAAGTCAAAGGACAAAGCAAAATATACTACTTAGATTATGAAGCCGAGAGACAGGGATTCCAGTTCTAAGTCCACTAGTTACCAGGGGTCTTGGGCAGCCTCTCTGGGTTTGATCTGTAAAAGAAGCAGTTTGTTTTGGTTCTTTAAATGTCTCCCTTCTCTCAGGGGATACTTGGTTAAACTACAAGTCAAATACTCTGCTCAGCAAGGGTTACTCTGTGATAGTTTTGTCATTATAATGCACCTTCATTTTATGATACATAACAATTTTTTTTTATAGAGGAGGAATTCAGAAATGTAATATCTTTCTGATGGTTCGATTTCATAATATAAAACATTGATGATTCCTAGAGTCTGTGTATATTGAATAAGCACAGTGAGGTGCGAACATCAGAGAGCACACACTATAATTTTGTCTTTACATTTTTTCAGCAACTTCAAATGTCTTTAATCAAATAATTAATGAATTTTATTTATCTAAGAATTAAAGGAATAAATAATTATACTGGATAGAAGTTATTTTAATTCACAATTAAAGTACAGTTGTATTTGTTATAATGGGCAATGGCAGAAACTAGATTATTTTTTAGATAACCTAAAATTAGATTATATTTTTAAACACATTCTAAATATATTCTAAAAATAATAATATACTTTTATTTGATGTATATGGTACCTTCTACCATGATAAAATTTAAATTACAATTTCGAATCTTCCTTAAGTTACTGTAATATCTCAACTTTTAATAGGAGATAAGAGCTT
Source organism: Balaenoptera musculus (assembly GCF_009873245.2). NCBI lineage: Eukaryota > Metazoa > Chordata > Mammalia > Artiodactyla > Balaenopteridae > Balaenoptera > Balaenoptera musculus. The sequence goes on from NC_045798.1 coordinate 45,325,115, forward strand.
TAAGGTAGGATAAATAGAAAAAAAACACTGCAAAAAATGTTTTGAATTTTAAAAACCCTTCTAGATAGTCTCTAAAAATTTTGCTAATTTTCCCATTCCTTTATTAAAGACTGGATGCCAGTTCAGGTGTTATGAAATTCAAAGAAAAGCAATCATTTGCCCTGCTTTTCAGAAGCTTAAAGTCTCAAAAAGTAATGTAGTCTGTGGCATCCACAAATGCATAGCATCCTCATACAGAGCCAGATATACACATTTTTAAAAAATGATGTCTAAATGAGAACTAATTTCATATTCTAAGTATAGAATTTTTAGGTGTGGAATCTCTGGTCAGTAATCAGGGCACAAGTTTTTAAGGAAAAGTCAACTATTTTTCTGATAAGAGAAGCTGAGAGGAATTGACATTTGTTATTAATTTGAAAGATGAACATAGATAGCTTTATACGTGAGGTCTCTATGGTTTACATACCCGAAATAGCTTTCCTAAGATTCAGGTGTGATGTCACAAGGGCTGTCTCCAGAATCCTGAATCTCGCAGTGGAGCTTACTACACTATTTCCCAGGGAGGCCAGACTTCATGCAATTGGGTGGGTTTGGTTCAATTAGTTCAATTCTTCACTGCTCTTGTCTTTGGTAATGTGAATACAGTGGCTGGCGCATGGTAAGAATTTGTTTAAAAGTGTTTGGGTTGAGAGGAGAAGTCAGTGAAGCGACTTTTAGGCAAGAATTTATATTGGAATGTTTTATAAAACCGAGGAGGAAACATGAAAATAGGAGAGCGGGAGTGGTAAGGGGTTCTGTGAGACTGACAGAGTCCGCCTAGAGCAGCCCAGTGCCTTCTTTCTCAATGTCTTGCTGCAGATTGTCCAGATTTCCTCAGTACTGCTCCAGGCAGGTAAAAAAGGTAGGAAGATTTCCAGAGAGCCATCCTTCTCCAAGACTTCTATACACTTTTTAATTAGCATAATAATAAGTGCTTTGTGTGCAATTAATATAATGATCAGTGTTCATTGTAACAGGAACTGAGCTCAGGACCCCTTCTCAATCCAAGTGGATGCAACTTTTACCCTTTGAAATAAAAGGAAAAATGCCCAAGAGTCTGACATTTTTTCAGATCAAACTACTAATAAGTGGCAGGCCTGGGATTTGACCACAAACCTTTGCTCCTAACAACTACAGGAGTCTTGTATGTAAAATGTATGCTCTGCATAAATTAGTTTTATCGGTTATAAGTAGACAAAGGGGAAATAAGTAGGAAATAATAAGTTATAAGTAGTAAAAGGGGAAAACGATTCTGCTCTAAGTTTGAAAAACATGTTGGATCCAAGAAACTTACTGGTTTCTTTACTAAGATTTCTTGAGATTTTAATTTGGTATGCATTACATTGCTAAAAGGATGGCAGAGCAATGTATGTTGCATTTCGTAAACTTATTTGACCACGTAGCACCTTTTCAAAAGTTAATTTTTTTCGAATTCATTTGTTTGTTTGTTTTTCTAGGTTATCTTCTGTTTGCTTTCTTCTCTCTGGTACATGTCTCAGCCTTACATCAGAGCCAGCCCCAGACCATTCTCTGTTCTGGTAAAACCTATACCAGGTAATTGAGAGAATTTTCTTCAAAAATAATTTCATATAGCACTGTGATATTTTGGTTGCTATTGCCTTATTTTGAAAGGCAACTGAAGAAGTCAAAATCTACTGCTTTTTTTCCTGGACATTTCCTTATAAAATTTTCATTATCTATTAGCTAAAATCATGTGTCACTTTGGACCTTTTCAGAAATCTTTTTCAATTCAATGACTGCTTCTTGATGGTAGTAATGATACTTCATTTACTTTGATGTTCTTCTATGCAAATGGTAGAATCTCAATAAATATTTTCAGAATGTGAGTTCTTTTTATTCCCTCTCTGATTCAGCATCCCTGTGAACACTTATGTATAGGCTATGTTTATTTCTATCCTTTCCATAATTAAGATTATTTACCAAGTCTTCATATATGAGGTTTTATTTTATCAGAGGTCTTCTCAAAGAGGACTTTCTAATGGTCCCAGCTTTCATATAATTCTTCAGCTGGCAAAGAAAAAGATCTGGAATTTATTTGCCCTTAGAAAAGTCTACTTCATAGCTCTATTTTTTCTGATTGTAACAGATAGCAATTTGAGATATCACAGCATCTGCCCACACTAGGTAGTCTAGGGGAGAGGAGATTACTGTTATCCAGTTTGGATATGACAGGCCCTGATGCTGGGAATGGAAAAGAAATACCAGCTTCAAGCAGTGGTGAAAATAGGGTGCTGTTGTTACACTGGTCACAAACACAGAAGGAGAGAACACAGGGCCAGAAATATTTGCTCTGGGTGCCTTCTGATAATTCGTCTCATTCTTTCTGCAGTGACTGCTGTTAGACTCCATTGCAAAGAGTGGACCTGCTTCATTTTGACCTTATCTTTTCATCTGGAGACCTCTAACACTTGCACATTTTTGTACTGATTAGCCTTGTGTTGACATGTGTCTAACCTGTTACCTGCACAGGGTCATTTTTTCCTTGAGTCCTTGAGAAATTATTTCTACTTCCACCCTGCTCTAAACTCCAGTCCAGACTAAGTTTTTTTCTTAAGATTCTTAACCAGTCAAGGATTTAACAGATCTCATCATATGGATTCTGAAAATCATCAGTTTCTGGCTCTCTGTATTTACCGGCTTATGCTAAATTGACAAAATTTTCATTTTCTCTAATTTTTTCTCTCAGTTCTATGCCTAGTTTTCTTATTTGTATAGTGCCTGAAAAAGTTCTAACCACTTCTGTCTATCCTGGTGGGACCAGCTATATGTATGAGAGTCAAGTGGTAAACAGATGTCCATGAACTAAAACTCATACAGTGATATGTCCAAAATCTACATCTTTTGAGAACAGTTTTGCTGCTGTTATTGTTGTTTTTTCATAGCCATATTTTATCATCCAAGGTGGCTGAGTAAGGTTGAGAATGATGTATGACAATATTCATTAAGGAAAATAAATTAACTATGATAGTAGAGCAAGGAAACTGATTTGCTTATATGGTTGATAACAAAGAACGTGCTTGTTTTACTTTTGCTTTATGGCTCATAAACTGGTTCTAAAAGTAATCTTAGAAGAAGAGCTTTCAAAAGGTGGCATCATCAGAATAACCCATGGCCAGAGTTTCAGAGTCGTTATTTAGGAATATTCATTTGCATGTGTAAGGCCTGTCCAAGAGTAAACAAATTACTAAAGACAAACCCGGTAAAATAGTAAATTACCAGAGATCTCACCATGTGAGTGGGAGCTACTTACTCACATGCAATGGAGACATTCACCAGACTCTGGCCAGAAGTTGCAGTTTTAGCCATTCTAATGCTCTAGCTCTGCTATGTTTGCCTGGACAAGTAGTGTGGTGAAAAAAACGCCGGAAGTGGAAACCTCAGCTGAGAGAAAGCAATGTTTTCTCGACTCTCGGGGCTGCTCTCATTGTTACTGCTAATTCCAACTTGGCTCCTGCCGCTCTGGCAAATGGATCTGATATTATTTTTACTCTCAATTTGGGGAAATATTTTAGAATTTGCCTTAGTGCAGAAAGCTCAAGTTATAACTGGTTTCATGCCTACAAAATGAGAAGTTGTCAATACATGGTTGTTGAATTGCATTGATTTGAATAGAACACCATGGGATGCAATTAGTATTATGACAGGGAAGAGGAGATTTGTGGTAATTATTCAACATTTGTGGATCACCTACTATATATTAGTATGCTGTGAAAGAGAGAGCAAAGCTAACAACGTCTGTGACCTCCAAAAACTTCCAATCTTGCAGTGGAGGAGAGTGAGAAATACTGCCTTTCTTCCAAAATGCACAGCTATAATGAATGACAGCAGAGCAAACTATCACCCTGCCCCAGACAACATAATAGACAAGTTTCAAAGCATGTTTCAAGCCAAGGCTGTTCTTAGCGAATTAGATCAATTATACCTCCCTGGCAGGGTTGTCATGTGTATAAATTTTTACCTATCACTTAGCATAATGCTTGCCATCTACTAAAAGCTCAACAATGGGCCATCTTGCCAACTAGGGTGGGGGCTTCCTGGCCATTTGCTAGTAGACACGCTTCCTTATGAACACAAATTTGGAAAACAATCTTGGAAACCATTGTAGAGTAAGTCTACTACTTCAGGAAATTCATGTAAGTTATAACTTATGAGGCAGTGGAACTAAGCACTGGGTATTTTCTAGGTCTTTAAAGGTTACATTTTCTTCATGTGGTTTTTTCGTAATAGAGAATTCAAGAAGCACCACTTCAAAATCCCAAATGAGAAAGAAAATATAATTGAATAGCATCTTTGGTATAAAAGAGGGAGGTAGGGAATTTCAGGTAAGGAAGTGGGAACAAAATAACATCCAACTTGTGCTGTCAAAGTCAAAGTCAAAAACACCTTGTAGCCCCCATCTCTGAGCATAAGGAACAGTATCAAATGTCTGTTCAGACCACTGGAAGAGTCCAGAAATTAAAGAAGAAACCTCTTCACCTAAGAACTATATAACTAGCTTGGGCAAATCTGTTAATTATGTAGTGTTTTCTTGAATAAAAGTAGAAGCATTTGACTAAAAAACTTCTTCATTGATTTCAGTCTTTTAGAATTTTAAACTGTTTACTGATTTAAAAAATAACCTGTTTTTTGTTTTATTTTTTTTAATTGGGCTTGGGGAGGACAACTGATTCTCCATGGATCAGATTTTCCTTAAGTAAAGTAACAATATTATATATTTTTCTTCACTTTTTCTGTCTTCCTCTTCCCATTTCAACCACCACTTTGTAGGTAAGTAATTTCTTCAGGCTTGTAACCAAGCAGGACGCCATGGGGCCTTCCCAGGACAGACACCACCGCCCCCCTCCACCACGTCCTCTGCTTGCCTCTTGTTCGTAGAAAAGCGTTAGGCCCCCAAGATTCCCCTGAGTCATAAAAGCCTGGCTCAAGAATTAATGACTGAAAGAATGTGAATCTATAATAACAATAAAAAATAGCAGTTGGGCCAGGAGAACTCAGTAACAATTTAAACAACAGATCAGTTAGCAGTCACAGAGTCATTAGTTCCTCCTTGAAGGAAATAGATAACAGTGTCTGATGCACATTCCTGAGTTATTTTGCAGATACTAAAACCGGCACCAGAGGGAAAAAGCTAACTGCTTGTAGCCGTGACATAAGCTGCTCCATCTTGAGCAGTACTGAATCTATGGCTTGCACAATTCCAGGAACTAGTCTCAAGGAAATGGGAACAAACCCATTAAAACAAGCAAGATGGGAGTTCCCTGGCGGTCCAGTGATTAGGACTCCACGCTTTCACTGCCAGGGGCCTGAGTTCGATCCCTGGTCAGGGAACTAAGATCCTGCAAGCCCCTCAGCATGGCCAAAAAAACCCCAAAAAACAAAAAACTAGCCAGATGATGCTGACCAGACCACTGCATGACCAGTTTCAAGATGACTGTCGGAGCTGACTGTGCTGTTCTAAACATAGCCCCTGACCGCACACCCCTGAAACTTCCCAGTTTTTTCCGATAAAATCCTTTTCCCTCTAACCGGCAACTGGGAGATGATTTTGGGGACACTAGCCCACCCTCTTCCCAGGGTCTCTTGTCTCTTGAACATTGACTTTTGTGTCATAGATCTGATATTGCCCTGTCTACTTTTTGCTACTTTTTCCCACTGAAGGTCACCACCCTCCCCCTCCCCTGCTTTCAGGTATAGCTCTGATCTTATTGAAACATTCACAAAATTGCATTGTATGAGCCAGCCTCAGAGAGATGTTACGCATTCATCTCTACTTCCCGATATTCTCACCTTTGTGTAGTTTCCTCCCAGATTGTACCAGAGTTTGTGTGATCAATGGAATATGGCAGAAGTGATGGTATATCATTACCTAGTTTTGATTCTAGAGACTATTGCTTCTATCTTGATTCTGTGTGTGTGTGTTCACTTGCTCTAAGGGAGGTGAGCTGTCACATATAAGGTCACTCAAGTGGCCTGTAGAGAGGACCACACGGCAAAGAATGGTGTCTTCTGGCCAACAGCCAGCAAAGAATGGAAGCTTATCAACAACAACTTGAGGAAACTTGGAGGCTAATTCTCCAGCCTTAGTTGAGTCTTGAGACAATAAAAGCCTTTGCCTACAGTTTGACTGTACCCTTGTGAGAGGATGTGAGCCAGAATCATCCAGCTAAGCTACTCCTGAATTCCTGACTCTCAGAAACTCTGTCAGATAATAAATGTTTGTTGCTATAAACTATAAAATAAAAATTATTTTAGGGTAATTTGTTAGACAGCAGTAGAGAACTAATACAAACACAATGTGTACACATAGTATGACCTCATCACTCTGCCTTCCCTTTTTTCAGAGCCTGGAGTTAAGACATACTTCCTACATCTTGGATTCAATACTCCAGAGTTGACACTTGGGTTTTCACAAAACTGAGTGGTCACACTCTCTTCCTTTCATGTTTGCCCAAAATGTAGGGCTGAGCTTCTGCTTTCATCTCCATCTCAGAGGAAAAAAATCTGAATTATGTGGTTCCACACTATCCTCCAAAGCTGGGCCTCACACTTAAACAGCCTGCTTGATAGAGGGTTGGAGTATTTGGGGAGAGCAGGGTATAGCTGTACAAACGAGTTAGCCTGTATCATGTGGGTCTGAAGCTATTTTTTTCCTCCCTTCCTATCTCTTCAAAGACTAATATTCCACAGATATAGTTGATTCTTATTTATGTTCTATAAAGTCACTGTAAACACTGAATTAGCAAATACTGAACCATTGCTCTTAGGTCAAACAGAGGGCTAGGTTTCTGCAAGTTTCTGATCACATTCTCATTAACTGATCAATATATAACCTTGTTTTATGTGTGTTTCTGTTTAAGAATACTTTATTTGATATATACTATTGATTCATTAACATTGAACTCACAAGTAACACCACTGTAATTCATGCTGGATAAAGCTCATCCAACATGTATTTTCCTTGTAAGGCACATCACAGCTTTCTTGCACTTATGAACACTAGTTAGCACTTCAGCACTGCACTTGGGGGCTATATTAAACAGTGAAATCACCAATAAAAAAGCACAAATATGCAAAAGTGTGGCACTAAACAGACTGTGAAAAGGGCACTTGTTTATAGTATGAGAGCTGAAACAAGAAGGTAGAGTATTGCCTCATTCAACCTCAGCCAGGAACGAGCACATTGGGCAACTCAAATTTTTCACCACTCTGCACATGACCACAAATGACTGCAAAACTGCCTTGAGCATTGGTTTTGAGGTTAAAAATACATTTTACCAAGTAGGCAAATTTGCAAATATCAAATCCACAAAAAATGAGGGTTGACGATTTATTGCATTCCTCATATATTCCTAGTGGTAAATGTGTCAAGAGTCCTTGTCATAAAAGTACTTTCTAGCTGGTCATGGATATGAAAAATTGGAAGAGTCAATGTCTGCTCTACTGCACTGGCCCCTGAACACTTTCTGTTAACCTGAATACCTACCGTCATACGGTGTGAAACTGATTTGGATGGTTGGGTATCAGCAATTTTGAAGTTGGAACAGATGGGTCCCTTTAGCCAGTGAGGCCGAACAGCCTGGATGCTCTGTTTTCTCAGACTCCTGCACCTGGATCTGATTACTGATAACCACCTTCCCCTGCCCAGCAGTTTCTCGTAAGTTTTCACACACTCCCCGTTCCCAGTATCTGATGTCAATAGTGCTAGGGATGTTATAACAATATAGATCTTTACTAAACTGTTTGTTTTTTTCACCCATCAAAATCTTTTCTGTCCCCCATCTCCATATCAACCTGGAAAATTATAAACAAATATGATCAGACTTGCTTGATCATAAAATCACCTAGAGATCTTATTTGAAAAAAACAGATTTCTCCCAAAATATAGATCAGAATTTCTAGGGAAAGGTCCTGAAAGTATATAGTCTTATCAAGTGTTCTATGATGGTTTTTATGATTAGACATGTTCTGGGCCTTAATAGTTCTCCAAAAACTTCAAGAACTTGGAAAAGGATAAATAAAAGAAAATAAGATACCTGACTCAAGATTTTCCTTAGGTCCATTTGGACCCAGATTTTTAATTGAAATGAACTATCAGGAAGTCTCAGCCTTTTCACATAAGTAATAGTTAAAATTATAACAATGGAATTACAATGGATATATTATTTGGAGGTATGCCTATGGTCCTGGCTTCCTACTAAGGAGGTGACAATAATTTTTGTAAAATATTTAATATATCAAACTTGAGAGTCATTGATTCTAGTGCTTTCTTGATCTTACCAGAAGGCAACAAAAGAAAGTTTTTATCAACTACATCAAAACTGCTACCTGGCCAATAGCAATTGTAAGACACCAAGACACAATTAGTGTTAGATGAATTTCCATTGTAGCTATACTAAAATGTAAAACAAACAAAACACCAAAAACATCAAAAATGGTAGCAAACAATTGAGGAATTCAGATTATGTTATTATATTATTACATTACATTGATTTATTTAATATAAATTGTAATTGCCCCAATCATACTAAAGACTATTTTCCAACTAAGAGATTCTTGAATACTTAGAAAATGGTACTCCATTTGTATAGGCTTATACGTTTGCTTGTTTGTTTTAAGCTCTAAAAAAATTACTCTTTTTTTTAAACTATATCATATTATTTACTTCTTGACAATATCTACTTTCCTTCATATCCATTGCCTGCCTCTGGTTGAATTTCGATTATTCATTTAAACTCTAACATTTGTTTAAACTCTAACATCCTCTTGTAATCGTTTGAAGTTTTACTGTTGCAGTTACTCCTGTGAAGCAGAGCGTAGAAAGGTGCTGTGTTAATAGCTCCATTTTAACTTGTTCTTAGTGTCCAGCCTTTGCAATAATCAGTCCAAATTAGAGGTTCTCAAACTCCAGTGAATATCTAAATTTTTTGTGGAGCGTCTTAAAAACACAGCTCTTGGGGCTTCCCTGGTGGCGCGGTGGTTGAGAATCTGCCTGCCAATGCAGGGGACACGGGTTCGAGCCCTGGTCTGGGAAGATCCCACATGCCGCGGAGCAACTAGGCCCATGAGCCACAACTACTGAGCCTGCGCGCCTGGAGCCTGTGCCCCGCAACAAGAGAGGCCACGATAGTGAGAGGCCCGCGCACTGCGATGAAGAGTGGCCCCCGCTTGCCACAACTAGAGAAAACCCTCACACAGAAACGAAGACCCAACACAGCCATAAATAAATTTAAAAAAAAAAAAAATTAAAAAAAAAAAACACCACAGCTGTTATGGACATATATCTTAGAGTTTCTGAGTCAGATTCTGAATGGGATCTAGTCACGGGAAACCCAGGGTGTTTAATCAGGAGAATCCAGGGTGAGCTTTGGCACTTGTAGACTTATTCATGTTCATAACAAGGGCATCTGCACACAAATTTTGTTTCCCCTGGCTGCGTCAACTTTAAATTTGGCTTCTTGATAGACCTAACCCTGCCAGTCAAATCTCTACTCCTAATATCTAAATGTGCACATTGACATTAATTCATATTTTATTTGCTCCATTTTGATAACCATTAAATCACACAGAATTTCCAGTGAAGGAATCTAATTTATGCATCCTGTTAGAACGATAGGTGTGAATTAGTTATAAATCACTTATAGATTAAGTGGATGCATTTTAATTTTTTCTGAGATAAATGCTTTTTTTTTTTAGATAAATGCTTTAAACAAAAGATTACATTAATAAGAGAATTCTAGATTGTGAACTAGACTGTTAAAGTTATACTTTTATCTTGATTAGAGTTTTTGGATCTGTCAAATCAGATCCAGAAATTGTCTCCATGCATGGCTAATCTATTATCACTTTCAGAGACCACATCCTTTAAGAAGTCTACCTCAATCTGGTATTATAATTCTCCTCCCCTCATGGTAATTTAATCTTTCCTTTAAAAATTAATACCAAGCAATACAAGAATCAAAATCTTATGTATGAATGAAAATAACTTCATAGCCTTTTTTCCATTAAAAGAATTGTTAAAAAATTGAATGCAAAAAATATATTCACATATCCTAAAAATTTACATAGCATAGATTGGATGCTTAATGTGATTACCATTAAAACAAATCAATAATGACACCCCTTAAACACTGAATCAATCAAACACAGCTGAAAAACATTCATTGGAAATCATGATATATTTTATAAATCAGAGACGGCAAATCAATAACAAGGTTGAAGGTGCACCTGTGGTGATCAGTCTTGGTTGCATTTACCTGACAGGTGACCACATAATATTCATTGGGAAGAAGATTATATCGGATAGATGGGATAAGTTCATGTCTGGGCCATTCACTGCTTATAGCCACAATAAAGATCGAGACTTAATGAATTAGTCCTCTTTTGTGTACATAATTACATAAACAAACAAGAAATACTCTAGTGAGAATAGTGGCATTGTTAAATTAAATGGTTAGTATATGTTGGATTATATGAAATTGAAAATACAAAGCTGTGCCATCAATCATAGAATCTTGGAAGCTAAAATTACCTTAGAGACCTTAATTCAACCTCTGATTTTACAGATGTGGAAACAAAGATGCAGAGCAGATAAATCATTTGTTCAAGCCAAAACAATAGGTAAAATCTAAGTCTAGAAATCATACAATATTCTTCCGTTTCTGATGTATATATGTAACATCTAGGAATTAAACACGCACAGTTAATATTTCTATTGCAAAAGACATTTTATGAGTTGGTTTTCTGGAATTTGATTCTGTCTTACTAGAAATAGAATTTAACTTTTGAAAGCTAGATCTCCAGAGAAGTCCATAAAGGTTTTCATGCCAAAACCCATCTTTCCTTCTGCAATGGAAAGAGGACTGGAAAGACTTTTTGATTCATGGAACTTAAGGAAGAAAAAGTTGAAGTCTGAAATGTTTTATTATAAATTTAAATAGTCCCAATGAATAAAATTTCTAATATGTTTTCTAGGTTGACATTCTAAGTATGTGTCTATACTTTTCCACTACCCCAAAATTTCAAATTCAGTGAGTATGAGACAGGGACTGGAATTCTGTTTTAAGGAATCCCAGGTGACCTGACTATATGTTGGTTTTATGAACAACTGGCCCCCCAAAATACATATTTCATCCTTAGCATGGTCTATAGATTCCTTCATGCTCTTAAAAAGGAATGTCCTTTATTATTTCTGTTACAATCCAGATAAGCTAGTTTCCTTGATTTTCAAACCAAATATAATGATTCATTGCCATCTCTTAATACATGCTGTAAATTATCATGGAGAATTTTTACACTTCCAGTGTTTCCATTCACAAACTCTAATTAGTGTTTAATCAGGTCCAACTCTAATTCTCACCGACTCTATGTATCAGTAACCCATAGTTTCACAACCACCCCAGAGCCTAGTGGCTTGAAACAACAATTTATTTAGCTCATGATTCTGTGGGTTAGCAGTTTGGGCTGGCCTCAGCTGGATTGTTTTTCTGCTGGTCTCAAAGAAGATCACTTATGTAAATACAGTCACCTGCCAGTCAGTTGAAAGGCTTTGCTGCTGGGGATTGGCTGGCTGTAGGTTGTTTTGACAACAGTGACTGGACCACATTTTGCCCATCAAACAGCAAGCCAGCTAGGAATCTGTCATATGGTGGTAGTGGCATATATCCAAAGAGCCTAAGTAGAGGGAAAACCTCATTGTGCAATAGCTTTTAGGTCTCTGCTTGCACCATGATGCCAATGTTCTATTGGCCCATAAAAGTGACATGGCCAACCCAGATTCAAACGTTCAATTAACAGGCTCTATTTCTTGATAGGAAGACCTGCAAAATCACATCACAAGAGTATAGATGCAGGGATGAGAAGAATCTGCCATCATCTTTACAGTCTATCATATGTTGATACTGCTCATGACTGCCTGAATAGAATGTCAGAAGATAATTTGATCAAAGTCTCACACCTAGTCAGTTTTAGAGAAAGATTCACACAAGACATGTTTGATTCCAAAGTTATTGAATCCATCTTATGAAAGATCTTAAATACATCTTATACCTCTTCCTTCTTTCATCTCTACTGAATTATCTGAAGTCAAGCCATATCACCTCTGACCTGGATATAATCTCCTTCTAATTGATTTCCTGTTTCCAACTTCCTATCTGCAATATCTTTTCCATGAAGTAATTTAAGTGATATTTTAAAATGTAAATCAAATTATACTATTTCCTTAATTAAAACCTTCCAATGGCTTGTCACCTCATATTAGAAAACAAAAATCCAAACTTCTTATCTTCATTTATAAGACCCTAAAATATCTTCCACTTTGCTTTGCTCCCCATACATACATACATCATTCTATCCTGTCCAGCATTCTTGAGCAACACTGACCTGTTCATTGTTTCTCTGATACATTGAGTTCTTTCTCCTTAAAAGCCTTTGCTTTGCTGTCCCCGGAGACAGGACTTCTGAAAGGAAGATTCTTCCCTCTTGGACTACTTGGCTCTCTGTCATGTAGACTCACTGACAATGTCAGCTTCACAGAAAAAAAAAATATTGATTGTTTTCTGTAAGGTAGCCATGATTTTCCCAGGGTGCTTCCCAAAGGCAATTTATTACATTAATATTGGGGTGGAAGCTGGTGAATGGTGTCAATATAACACTCATCAGTATTTGAAATTATCTTGCATGTTCATTTACTTTTACAAGATCTATTTCCTTATTACCCTTGTAAACCAAATGACAGTAGAGAACTTGTCTATCATAATCACTGCTACATTCTTAATGAAGGACTGGTGCTTGAAAAAATATTTGTTGAATTAAGAAATGACATGCTTCAGATCTTGGAAAAAGCCATGAAAAATAACACAGGGCTCTTTCCATATCCTGGACAGCTTTCGGTGATGAGCAGAAGCCCAACTATTCCAAAGCTCATCCTCCTAAGGGTTTCTTCTTTGATGAGAGTCCCTACACAATTGTTGAACATTATACTAAAAGGATTAAAGCATTCCTCTTCAGGGTATGTAGGCTAGGTATGACTTCAGGGATGTCCATGTGACCAAAAGGAAAACAATGGTCTTCATTTAAAATTAATTTTCTCTAACATCTAAATGACTGATGTTATATCCCTACCAAGTATGACAAAGGGGAAATGATAAAGGTTGAAGAAAACTAAAGACCTGAATGATGGGGCTAAGTGAATACTGAGAGGAGAAACATAAGAGGATTGTGGATTTAGTGACACAGAAGACAAATTTCATTGACTTGCTTTGATTAACCCTATTTTCTTTTAACTTGGTAGAGACAAAACTATAAGCTAACTCTGGAGTATTTTTGTCAGTCCTGACTGAAAATACAGGCAGCTGTGTTTTAGATGATTTATGAATATTTTTAACACAGATTGTGTAAAGGATTTCAGGCTTAGGAATAAAGTATACTTGACAGCAGAGTTATAACTAGGAGGACTGGTAAGAACAGTTATGGAGATTAAAGAATGTGTCCTAGATTTACAAGAGTGTATACCAAATCATTCAGTCATAATTACCTTAGAGAATTGGTAGAGAAAAGAAAATAACTTGTTAAACTGCGAAGTATGCTATCTTCTCTCAGTGTTGCTTATTGGGGTATTCTTTTAATGTTGTGTGGGCATTGTAACAAAATGGCATTCTTGAGACTGTTTATGTAAGAATATTGACATCTCCAGAAGATTTATGACATATCAAAATGTCTACAAAGAGTTTATCTTAGAGTCTGACTAGAAGCAGCTTATATTTTGCTTAACTGAACTCTCATTTGAGTAATGCAGAATGCTTTATATACCTATTATATACTATTTGTAGATGTATGCATAAAATATTTATATTTCAGTGTTTTTATTTTTGAATGTTTCGTTTTTATTGGAATGGTAATAGCCTGCTCCTAGACTCATTCAAATTTTTGTATATCACTAAACTTGGTAATTAAGGTTGTTTTTTTTTAATTGTTGTAGCTGTTCTGTTTTTATGTATTCAGACTCCTGAACATTGCAGTTACTGGAACATAAATATACACTCAAGTAGATTGGGGATATTTAAGAATCAACATTATTTACTCACTTATTCAATACAGCTGTGTTTACTGAACACCTATCATGTAGGGGGACTAGGCAAGTGACTGTGGAAAATACAAGATAAGAAGACAAATATCTTTTAAAAAAGTAATTCAAATTATTTTTTGGTATAGATAACCCACATTCACAAATCAGTAAAGCATAAAAAATGAAAAGACTGTGTATGATTAAATTGCACACTTTAAATGGGTGAATTTTATGGTATATGAATTGTATCTCAATAAATCTGTTTAAAAATAATATGTGCATTTTTTAAACATCTTTATTGGAGTATAATTGCTTTGCACTGGTGTGTTAGTTTCTGCTTTATAACAAAGTGAATCAGCTATACATATACATATATCCCATATCTCCTCCCTCTTGCGTCTCCCTCCCACCCTCCCTATCTCACCCCTCTAGGTGGTCACAAAGCACTGAGCTGATCTCCCTGTGCTATGCAGCTGCTTCCCACTAGCTGTCTATTTTACATTTGGTAGTGTATATATGTCCATGCCACTCTCTCACTTTGTCTCAGCTTACCCTTCCCCCTCCCTGTGTCCTCACATATACCCAGAGAAAACCATAGTTCAAAAAGACACATGCACGCCAATGTTCATTGCAGCACTATTTACAATAGCCAGGTCATAGAAGCAACCTAAATGTCCATCGACAGACGAATGGATAAAGAAGATGTGGTATTTATATACAATGGAATATTACTCAGCCATAAAAGTGAACGGAATTTGGTCATTTGTAGAGACGTGGATGGACCTAGAGACTGTCATACAGAGTGAAGTAAGTCAGAAAGAGAAAGACAAATATCGTATATTAACGCATATATGTGGAATCTAGAAAAATGGTACAGGTGAACGGGTTTGCAAGGCAGAAACAGAGACACAGATGTAGAGAACAAACTTATGGACACCAGGGGGGAAAGTGGGTGTGGGGGGGCGATGGTGGTGGGATGAATTGGGAGATTGGGATTGACATATATACACTAATATGTATAAAATGGGTAACTAATAAGAACCTGCCATATAAAGAATAAATAAAATTCAAAAAACAAAACAAAAAATACTATGTGCAAACTGATATTTACAGAAATATAAGTGATCAAAATGGATTCTTTGAAGGCTGATATTGGTTGGTAGACATAGGCACAACTATAGTGTTCTTTAACGTTGACATCTATTCCGTTTGGGTTGGCCTCTGTTCTGATTGGTTAGTGCAGAGGGTTCACCAATTATTAAGCATTTGATCATCACCCTACTTCCAAGTAGAGGGTTTGGAGTAGAAAAATATTCTTGAAAGAGGGACAAAATATGGAAAAAGAGATATGATACCAAGGAAAATCCAAATGGAAGAAATTCAAAAGCAGTAGCCTACTGGGACAAATGCTTAGGACAGAGATTCTCAGAGCATGGGAAAGGAACCACCTTGTATCAGAATATTGGAGAGGCTTATAAAAAATGCCAATTTCCTAGCTTCACCTCAAATCTAGGAAATTTGATTTCCTGTGGGTAAACTAAGCAAGTTTCCTTTTAATAAGCACCCTCAAGTAATTTTTAAGGATTGAAATGAAAAGTTTGAGAGCTATTAGTTTAGAGGATGTATTTACTACATAGCAGAGTTTGAATGATGAAATTATTGAAACAGAAGAATAACTATGAAAACTAGACAGAGAGGTTAGTTTCAACTTTGTAGGTGGTGGTGAAATGGTTTAGAGAGAGAGTTGGAGAAGCTGAGATTACTAGACTTTTGCTTAATTCAGTTAAATCATTTGGAATTTCCTAATCATCAGGACATTGTTTGAAAATTAAAAATCTTTATATAAAAATGACTGATGTATACTTCTTTCTGGTTTCTCATGAGGATAAAGAGAACTGGAAATTGCATCATTTCCACACTTCACATGAAAAATAGGTGGACAGACTGCAACTTCATGAATTATTTTGGGCCTATCAGAGAGTTGGGTGTCACAGTGCAGTATAATAACCTGAAGTCTAAGGAAATACAGGCACCTGCGGAGAGAGAAAGGAAGGATGCTAGCACTTGGAGCACGTAAAGCCAAACAGCAGTAAGAAGAAGTAAGCTAGAATATTTAACAAACTGGTGGAGGCCAAGTGTAGGTGGGTGAAACAGAGTGGAACCTTGGGGGTTGCAGACATAAGTGGAGTTCATATCCTTTTGCTGGATTCTTTTTCTCCATGAACCCCAATTGCCTAGATTTGTGATAATGTGTCTCTTCTTGTGAAGACCTGAGGGAGGTGAAAAGTAACTGCTATGGAAGGGTTATGAAAAGCTACCCAAATCTTCTCCCCAGTCTTTTTCATGGAAAAAAGTCAATCTGTATCAAGGAAGGCTATCAAACGCCATTACATTTAGTTTATTTGTGAAAAGCCATTGCAGCTGTGTGAAGGTAACAGGGGGGAAAAAAAAACCCACAACAACTCATCTTGGGGATAAAGGGGAGGGAAGGGCAGGATACATTCTCAGAACAGAAATACAGCTGAGAGACAGTTAGAGGAACTGGAAGATCACAGTCGTGACAAGTAGGGACATACTTCCTACTTAATACTGATGCTTAATCAACACAACAAGAATTCCCCCTACCCCAACCCAACCACCATCACAGCCTAACAAGCATCAAGTAACAAATAACAGTGAATACTCCCAGAAGAGTTCAAGAGCACGAAGGCCTTAAAGGGAACATTTAAAGCTAAGGGTAGAACAAATATTAAGAAAAACCTTAATATTTTTTGCAAACCTCCTCCCACTTTAAACAAATGGTGGTGCTAGAGGAATATGAAGAGAATGGTGCTATGAGGTTGACTGTAGCAGCAAGAAACCACAAAGCCAGACCATCTCTACATTAAGTCAAATTCCCATGCTAAAGGCCTAGCAGATGTAAAGCTATACGTATTTCCAGGCATACTAAAACAAACAAACAAAACAAAAAACTTTTATCTTTGTCTCTATTATTTTGTACTGGAAGCCTTTATTTCATCCAAAAATTACTAGATATATAAAAGAGAAGAAAAATATGACACACTGCTAAGAGATGAAGCAATCAACAAAAGTTAATTCAGATATGACACAGATGTTGGAACTATTTGGCAGGAAATTTCACATCACTAAATTTAACATGTTAAATTCTCCAACAAAATAGAGGTTAACATGAATAATAGATGGATTAATTGAGTAGAGGGAAGAAAACTATAAGAAAGAATCAAAGAGAAATGTGAGACATTTTTTTAAAAATGAACAAAATTAAGACTATATTTTATGAACTCATAAATTGACTCCATACAGCTGAGTAAATAATCAGTGAACTTAAAGACAGAAACGTTAAATAAAAATAAAATCATAAACAGAAATATAAGTAAACAAACAAAAACCAAAACAAAGCAGGGAATCCAAGAGCAGTGGGTCAGTAACAGTCTAATACATATAACTGGTAACCAAGAAAGAGGAGAGAAAGAGAGAGAGAGAGAACAAGGCAAAAGAAATAGTAGAAGAAAAACTGGTTAAGAATTTTTCTATAATTTATGACAGATATAAAAAATGTGCTCTCATCAATCCCATCCAACATTCTACTGGAAGTCCTAACCAGTGAAATTAGGCAAGGAAAAAAATCAATGCATAATTTTTTACAGAACTAGAACAAATCATCTCAAAATTTGTATGGAGACACAAAAGACCCCAAATAGCCAAAGCAGTCTTGAGGGAAAAAAACAGAGCTGGAGGAATCAGACTCTCTGACTTCAGACTATACTACAAAGCTACAGTAATCAAGACAATATGGTACTGTCACAAAAACAGAAACATAGATCAATGGAACAAGATAGAAAGCCCACAGATAAACCCACACACCTATGGTCAACTAATCTATGACAAAGGAGGCAAAGATATACAATGGAGAAAAAACAGTCTCTTCAATAAGTGGTGCTGGGAAAACTGGACAGCTACATGTAAAAGAATGAAATTAGAACACTCCCTAACACCATACACAAAAATAAACTCAAAATGGATTCGAGACCTAAATGTAAGACCGGACACTATAAAACTCTTAGAGGAAAACATAGGAAGAACACTCTTTGACATAAATCACAGCAAGATCTTTTTTGATCCACCTCCTAGAGTAATGGAAATAAAAACAAAAATAAACAAATGGGACCTAATGAAACTTCAAAGCTTTTGCACAGCAAAGGAAACCATAAACAAGATGAAAAGACAACCCTCAGAATGAGAGAAAATATCACAAATGAATCAATGGACAAAGGATTAATCTCCAAAATATATAAATAGCTCATGCAGCTCAATATTAAAGAAACAAACAACCCAATCCAAAAATGGACAGAAGACCTAAATAGACATTTCTCCAAAGAAGACACACAGATGGCCAAGAAGCACATGAAAAGCTGCTCAACATCACTAATTATTAGAGAAATGCAAATCAAAACTACAATGAGGTATCACCTCACACCAGTTAGAATGGGCATCATCAGAAAATCTACAAACAACAAATGCTGGAGAGGGTGTGGAGAAAAGGGAATCCTCTTGCACTGTTAGTGGGAATGTAAATTGATACAGCCACTATGGAGAACAGTATGGAGGTTCCTTTAAAAACTAAAAATAGAATTACCATATGATCCAGCAATCCCACTATTGGGCATATACCCAGAGAAAACCATAATTCAAAAAGACACATGCACCCCGATGTTCATTGCAGCACTATTTACTATAGCCAGGTCATGGAAGCAACCTAAATGCCCATCGACAGACGAATGGATAAAGAAGATGTGGTACATATATACAATGGAATATTACTCAGCCATAAAATGGAATGAAACTGGGTCATTTGCAGAGACGTGGATGGATCTAGAGACTGTCATACAGAGTGAAGTAAGTCAGAAAGAGAAAAACAAATATCGTATATTAATGCATATATGTGGAACCTAGAAAAATGGTACAGATGAACCAGTTTGCAGGGCAGAAGTTGAGACACAGATGTAGAGAACAAACATATGGACACCAAGGGGGGAAAACTGCGGTGGGGTGGGGATGGTGGTGTGCTGAATTGGGTGATTGGGATTGACATGTATACACTGATGTGTATAAAATTGATGACTAATAAGAACCTGCAGTATAAAAAAACAAACAAACAAACAAAAAACAACTAATACTAAACTTTCTTTGGGTTATTTGTATGGAAAGATGTTAATATAAATGTTTCAGACATTACATGAAATTTCTAAAAATCTTATATGTTCTGGTATAATGTTATAAGTCATAATTCTAGCTATTACTTTAAAATGTATATCTCAGAAATAACTAAATTTCCTTGTCAATTGCATTACTATGAACTTTCATCAAATCTTTAACCGTGGTCATTTTTAAGTCTTTTGTCATTCACAGACAGTTCTGGGTGTACTCTGATGCTTTTGCAAAAATGTTGCTATAAAAGGGTTTCATCTTCAAGGAATTCATGGAAAAGACTCTGACAAGTACAGGTTTCTGGTAACTGACTATACTGCTGAATTGAATGAATAAGCATTTTCAGAACTCTAATGGAAACCTGATGAATTCATAAAAGTGCTAACAAAAGATCAAGATGAAAAAAAAGATTAATTACATGGGACTGAGTGAACTGATGAGGATGATTATAATTTTTGTGACTTTCTGTTTGAATAATAAAAAAAAATCCCACAAGGACTTGGAGGCAAAAAATATACAAATCAATTTTCAGTGCAAAGTAAAGGAGCTGTTACAGTGGAGGATTACTGGCCTGAATGTCAATATTATGACATAGTATGAGTGTGTTTCATGTTTGGTAATTGCAATCATTGTTGCTTTTGTTGTGGTCATGCATTTACAATGCTTGATGTCAGTTTATTTATCTCTTGTAAAAATAAAATACAGTGTGTGTGTGTGAGTTGTGAAAAAAAATGAAATAAAGTTACATAAATGTAAAAAAAACAAAACAAAAACAATGCATACAGAAAGTAAGAAAACAATCTTTTTTGGCAGACAACATGATTGACATTTGTAGAAAATCCCAAAGTATAAGAAAGCCCCAATAAATAATTAATGAGTTTAGCAAGGTTGTAGGATATAAGGTCATAGGATACAAAGTCAACACACCAAAATCAATTTGGAAAATAGTATTTTGGTGAGATACTGTACAGATAAAGACATAAATACTGTAACAGACAAATACTCTACTCCTTACTTAATAAACTTGTTTTAGCAATTCCAAAATTATTTTATATTTGTAAAAGGATTGAAAAAATAAGTAAACATATCTTTGACATTGAGAGCCAACTTTGTCTTTGTCAGAGAAAGAAGTTACAAATAAGGGAATCTTGAAGACTACAATAAACTCTGTGGTGTTCATTGGAGGTTTAACTGGAGGTATTAGTACTAATTCATTCTTTAAATATGTAAATACGTACATGGACAGAATACATATAGATACAGAAGTAAACTGTAGTGCAGTACGGTGAGAAAGACAAGTAGAAACGACACCTCAGTAACAATGAAATGTTGCCCAGGTCTTGTTTTTAGATATCATTTTCCAATAGAAGAAACTAGGAGTCCTTAGAGAAGTCATTATTTCCAGGAAAAACAGAAGAAGAGCCTGGGGCGTCTTGTATTCTACGAAAGTAAGAGAGAATACTCTTTAAATGATGGGAACATACTGAAAAGGCATAGGAACCAACCTGAAAGGCACTGCCAATGGCTAAAGCTTTGATAATTTTAGCACCAAACTAAATAACGATATTATTGGATTATAAGAATAGAAGTTATAATGAATGAATATCTATGCATCGATAGTAATATGAATAAATAATTTAATAGATTAAATGGGAGAAGGGGAAGCTCTTTCTTACAGAAGAATTCCAGTTAATAAATGTAAAAGGAGTGAGAAAAAAACAAAATCACCATTAGAGAATCACAGTAATAATTGTTGCAGGCATGATATATTGATGAATGCTAAATTTTATGGATGAAAAATTTAATTATAAACAGTATATTTGCATAGTCTAAAAGTATCTTCCTCCAAATAATTATTTATTGCAAAGGGAAACATGTTAACTTTACAGTGGAGAAACCTGGAAAACACCTTCTTAACCATTTGATCAAGGTTAACCTCACCAATGATAAGACATAGTTATATCACATAGCCCTTGATGATGCAATAAGAAGGGGATATCACTTCTGTGCTATTGTTGCCTATGTACAAACTGAATCAAATCATAAGGCAAATCAAAAAAACCCTATCTGAGGCACATTCTGTAAAAATATTGATCGATAATCTTCAAAAGTGTCAAGGTCATGAAAGTCCAGGGAAGACAGAGGAGTTGTCACAGATTGGAGGAAAGTTAGGAGACATGAAACCAAATGCAATGCAAACTAAATGCATAGGGTGTTGTAAAAACATACCAAAAGATATTAGTGGAAAAACTGGTGAAATAAAAATAAAATCTGTAGTTTAGTTAATAGTATTGTACTAATGTCATTTCCTTAGTTTGACACTCAGATTATGTAGTGGAAGCTATGTGAAGCATACATAAGCATTTTCTGTCTAATGTTTTTCAGCTTTACTTTAAAATTATTTCAAAATAAAATGGTAAAGAAAGAAATCTAACA
The DNA here is from genome assembly GCF_009873245.2 of Balaenoptera musculus. Classification (NCBI taxonomy): domain Eukaryota; kingdom Metazoa; phylum Chordata; class Mammalia; order Artiodactyla; family Balaenopteridae; genus Balaenoptera; species Balaenoptera musculus. Next base: position 45,346,902 of record NC_045798.1, read on the forward strand.
ACCCTGAAAGCAGATATTGTATGTTAAGGTGGTAATTATTATTTTAAAAATAAAAGCATAAAATCAAACATAACCCAAAAAATTGTATAAAAAGCCACAGATTGAGAAAGTTGACTCTTTCTACATGTTCTTACCAGTGTGAGTATGCGTGTATATATGTGTGTGTATGAAAGTCTGGTTTGTGTATGTATGTTTGTGTGCATGTTGGTTCTTGTGTGGTTGCTAATGACTCAGCTCAGAATTGAAAAAAATAGGAAGCCAGATTTACAACTAGAATAAGAGATTTGACACCACCAGGATGTGCTTCTCTCTATCTTTTACTTCTGATTCATTCTGGGAAACGATTTTAACAAATCAGCCAACATCACATCTATGCAAAGATGGCCTCTGATAGAACTTGACTCACACCACTTTAGAGCCATGTGATTAGAGTGGGAGAGGAACAATTCCCCAAAAGAAAGATGCAGTTTCCAGAAGAAGGATAGCGTATGGGACGGACAAAATAGTTCATATCTTCACACTTAAACAAGATGTATTTTTCATACAATACTCAAGAAAAATAAAAATAGAGGCAATGAAATAGCACGGAGCAATTTGAAGGATAATTTTTGTGACAGTTCAATAAGAGCATTTTATAAGTAATAAAACAAAAATGAAATTTAATGTCACACCAAGTACTATCTGAAAGGAATATTCTTTAAAAAAATAAATATTGCTTCAAAATGTTCATGGAACAATTTAACTTGTTGAAATATTGATTTTAGTAACTATTTCTATATGAAAACAGATTCTTCAATTGCAAAAATTAAAGCATACTGAAACTAACAAGTTATAATGGCAAGATTGCAGGATACAAGGTTAATATATCAAAATCAATTGCTTTCTGATATTTCTGCAATGAAGAAATAGAATCTGAAATTTAAAATATAATTCCATTTACATTAGCACTCCAAAAAAATAAAATAGGTGTAAATCTAACAAAACATGTAAAGCCCTATGAGGAAAACTACAAAATTCTGATGAATGAAATCAAAGAACTAAATAAATGGAGGCCTATTCCATGTTTGTGATAGGAAGATGATTGTCAAGATGTCAGTTCTTCCCAACTTGACCTATAGATTCAATGCAATCCCAATCAAAACCCCAGCAAGTTATTTTATGGATATTGACAAATTGAATCTAAGAATTATACAGAGAGGCAAAAAACCCAGAATAATCACCACAATATTGAAAGAGAAGAACAAATTTGGAGGACTGACACTACCCGAGTTCAAGACTTACTCTAAAACTATAGTAATCAAGACAGTGTGCCATTGGTCAAAGAATAGACAAATAGATCATTGGAACAGAATAGAGAGCCCAGAAATAGACCACATAAATATAGTCTACTGATATTTGACAAGGGTCAAAGCCAATTCAATGAAGTAATAATAATCTTTTCAACAAATGGTTCTGAAAAAACTGGACATCCACATGCAAAAAAAAAAAAAAAAAAATCCAGACACAGACCTTACACCCTTTACAAAAACCAACTCAAAATGGGTCATAGACCTAAAAGTAAAATGCAAAACTATAAAACTCCTAGAAGATAACATGAGAAAACCGAGATGACCTTGGGTATGAGGATGACTTTTCAGATACAACACTGAAATATGATCCATGAAAGAAATAATGGATTAGCTAGACTTCATTAAAATTAAAAACTTATGCTCTGTGGAAGACATTGCCAAGAGAATGGAAATACAAGCCACAGACTGGTAGAAAATATTTGCAAAAGACACATCTGATAAAAGACTGGTATTTAAAATAGATGAAGAACTCTTAAAACTCAACAGAAAGAAAGCAAACTCAATTAATCAATGCGTCAAAGACCTTAACAGACTCCTTGCCAAAGATGTACATATTGCAAATAAGCAGATGAAAAGATGCTCCACATGATATGTCATCAGGGAAATGCAAAGTAAAACAACAATGAGATACCACTACTCACCTCTTAGAAGGGTCAACATGTAAAACAACGACAGCATCAAATGCTGGTTATTATGTTAAACAACAGGAACTCTCATTCATTGCTGGTAGGGATGCAAAATGCACTTTGGAAGACAGTTTGGCAGTTTCTTACAAAACCAAACACACTCTTATCATGAAATTCAGAAATCACACTCCTTGGTACTTACACAAAGAAGTTCAACACATATGTCCACACAAAAATCTGCCCATGGGTGTTTATTATAGTTGCTTTATTTGTAACTGCCAAAACTTGGAATCACCCAAGATGTCCTTCAGTAGGTGAATGTACAAGTGAACTGTGATACATGCTATCAATGGAATATTATTCAGCATTAAAAAGAAGTAAGTTATTAAGCCGTGAAAAAACATGGGAGAATCTTAAATGCATTATTTTTAAGTGAAAGAAGACAACCTGAAAAGGCTCCATACTGTATGATTCCAACTATACGACATTCTGGAAAAGGGAACTACGGAGACAGTAAAAAGACAAGTGTTTGGGGGAAGGGAGGAATAGGCAGAGCACAGAGGAATTATAGGGAAGTGAAAATATTTTGTGTGATTCTCTAATGTGGATACATGTCACTATACATTTGTCCAAAACCAAAGAATGTACAACACCAAGGGTGAGCCCTAAAGCAAACGATGGACTTCGGATGATGATGATGAGTCAATGTAGCTTCATCCATTGCAACAAATGTAACACTCTGTTGGGTGAAGTTGATAATGGGGGTGCCGGGCATGGAAGGGGTGGCTATGCCTGTGTAGGGGCAGGGTGTAAATGGGAAGTCTCTGCTCTTTCCTCTCAGCTTTGCAGTGAACCTAAAAACTGTCTAAAAAATAAAAGCAACATCAGAAATACCTACTTGCTGAAGTAAAATGCAAGCACAAGATTTTTCCTTATTTTAAAGCAATAATTTGTCCTTGTAGTTAATTATTCTTAACCCAAGATTGCAATACTGTATATATTATGGTATTTTCTTTTTTATCTCCTGGATACATTTGGATAAGGATATGATGCTATTCTTATATCAGAGATTATTGTTAACCTCTCCCCTAATGTTTTCCTCTTTCAGAAACTTTGGGTTTTTCTTTTGAACTTGTTTTCTAAATTTTTTAAGATTTGTCCTGATAACTCAATGTTATTCTGATGTAAATAAAATAAAACAAAACCATCACAACAAATAATAAAACTAAAGAAAAAGGAAAAGAAAAAATTTCCAAATTTAATTTTTCTCTACCAATTACAAGCAGTGTGATCCTGAACACATTGATACTTGACCCTCAATTTTCTCAAATTTTAATTGGTAATAAGAAGGCCTGCTCTACTAATTTATTTTTATTCATGTTCATATCAAATGAGGCAATATAATATGAAAAGGGCAAACAGAATATAAAGAAAAAAACACATATTAATACCTTGTACAAGGCATCAAGCAAAATCCTTTTAACCTCTCAAGCTGCAGCAGGAGGCGTTTGGTGGTAAAAGAGAAAAACTATTCCTGAAAAAAAAAAAGATTCCTGAATAGAACAGGAGAACCTTACATGTAAAATTTATCCTAGAAAAGCACCTCCACTCCCACCTCCCATGGAAAGACAGAGGTTATATGTTTCAGTCAGCAATCCATCAGGACAGCTGCAGAAAGTAATTTACAGAAATGTTGTAGCAGTCATTTATTTATTGATTTTTTTTAAAGCTTTAGCAAAGACCGTTCAAATACTTAGGTAACTCAGAATATCAGCTGTAGCCTAGCCTTCATGGACCAACTCTGTTTAACCTTGTTCCAACTTGTGTGGCAACCTGGTCTCTTCTGCTTTTCAGTATGTCATGTATTTGTGGATTGTGGTGAATATTTTGCAGGGGAAACGCATTGAGGAGGAGGTTGTAGGTGGAGATAGTGTCGGTGGTAATATTGCATATCTCCTACAAGATAATATTTCTTTTTTATACCACATGCAATACACACACACACTTTTTATTTTCTCTCTTTCAAGTTCAAGCTGTAGGCCATATAGCCAAGAAGTGGTGTTTTCTTCCCTAAATCTTCTCTCCATTAACTGTTGAACAATGCTCCTGTATTCTACCTTTGTTTCACATATCCCTTTTGAAATATCAAATTTTTCTCCCACACACCTTGAAGATTAGCTTCTGTTTTCCTTTGGAAAACGGGGTTCCCTCTTCAACCACTGCCACTGACTCTTGCATTTATCTTGCATAGGTATCAATCTCAAAAACAGAAGTTTTCTCCCATTAAGAGAATTATTTTACCAGGTGCTAAGAATATAAAGTTTGTTCCCTAAATTATTACATTAACCATTGAATATATTGGCTTTTGACCACCCCACACCCTCCCAGCTTTCTCTTGGATGTTTGTAAGGAGCAGCTAGTCATTTGCTCCGTCTTCACTTCCAAATAACTAACAAAGTTTATTAAACAATAGCCATAGTTCTCTTTCTAGCTAAAATAGGGTTCTGTTTTTGTTATACATACATAATTGTCTGCTTTCAGAATTTTACCAACATTTTAGAAAGCAACTCCACAGATACCTCTTATAAAGCAGGCAATGCGTGGGCCATGCTTCCTTTTTGTTGAACTGTTGGTTCGCTGGGTTTCTGCTTTAGTGTGGTTGGTAACCAGTACAAAGCCTAAATATACTTGTATATCACTACTAGTTTAGACCCTTATTTATCCCCAGTTAGGATCAGACGTATTTCCTTGGGCTCAGACTTATTTTGGTTAGATTTACCTAAAGATGATTTTGCTTAGCATTTGACAGTTTTACCTCTGCTCCTTTATCTCCTTTGAAATCCCATCCCCCCTTCATTTCACCTTGATGTAATTTGTTATTGTATGTTTTTTTCAAAATTTACATGCAGTAAAATTCACTTTTTTTGGGAATATAGTTCTATGAGTTCTTACATATAAATAGATTTTTGTAACAGCTGGCACATACAGAGTACAGAATAATTCCATTATCCCAACCAATTCCTTCATGTTGTCCCTTTATATTCAGACCCTGCTCCACCCCTGGCAAACTCTGATCTGCTCTCTGTTTCTGTATTTTGAAACTGAATTTTTTCACTTAGTGTAATGTATTTGAGTTACATGCATGTGTGAGCTGGGTGAATCAATAGTCCTTTTTCGTTCTGTTGTTGAATAATATTCCATTTTGTGGATGCGCCCCAGTACAGCCATATATCTATTGAAGGACATTTGGATTGTTTCCAGTTTTTGTCTATTGAGAATAAAGCTGCTATAGACTTTTGCATACAAATCTTCTGCGAAATACATTTTCATTTCTTTTGGATAAATACCTGAGAGTGGGAGTGCTGGGTCATATAGAAAGTTTATACTTAATTTTATAGAAAACTGCCAGACTGTTTTCCAAAGTAGTTATACAGCTATGCTTTCTTTTAAAATTTCTTTGTCTTATTGAATAATCACATGACTTTCTCTTATCTTAGTGAGAAAAGAAAATTGCAGCTGTTTTCTAAATTCATCTTTAGGTAATTAATATATTCTAAGGGAAGACTTCCTCTGAGGTCTAACATGGTTGAACTTATGTTGCAGAATTCTAAAAAGGCATGCAGATATGGTTTCTTAGCTAACTCTCCTTAAAATTTCTTATTTACTTTTCAGTGATATTGTGCAGAAATAACATAAACTTGCCTCTAATACCCCACCATCTACCCTGTGAGAGGCTCTTGTGTTGTACAGCAAGATCTTGAAATAGGATCACTTCTACAATCTGGACTTGCAGCATGAATTATGAATTAGAAGCCTATTTAGGAATAAGGCTGGGATCATTTGAAGGAAACATAGAGCTGATAGTATAGATATCATTTATGTTTCTCTAGAACTTTCCTGAGTTTCAGTAATCATTACCCCTGGACATTTTTCTCTGGTTATCTGTAATCCAATCAGGCCATGGAAGAAGAAAGAGTATGCACGAATATGTACTTCTTACCTTGCAGATGGTGGTCTTTATTACATCCCAAATCAATTATGTAGTATATGAATGAAAGACATGACAAAGCTAGAGTTGGAAATCATTTAGCAACTATGCTGGTTTGAGAACAGCTATGCTTATGTTAGTAAAGTAATTCAATATTTCTAAACTTTAGGTAGGTTCTACAATCTTTTTTTTTCTCCCAGACTCTAAGACCTCAGATTACACATAGCAGAGCAGCAGACTTCTTATTGCTGAGAATGTTCTTTTTATTGGATTATTAATGAAACCAGCAGGAAGAACTTTTCTAATATCTTTCTCCTACAAATATCTCAAACATAATCCTGATAAAGGCGGTTTCCTAACGGACATCTCCTCCCTGGTTTAACTATCCTAGACATCAAGATTCTTATCCCCCAACTCTCAGGCAGATCCTCCAGGGTCAGGTATTTGCCTATAATGATGTCTGAGAGAATGTTCATCCAGGGATATAGGAAGATTACAGGGTGACTGATTGAACCCACACTACGTAATGGGAAGTGTGTACTTACTGCAAGCATTTCATCTAATAATAATCACATCTGTGTACCCATGTTTTATCCTCACTAGCAACATGGTGCATAGTTGCCATGTACAGCTCAGTGAATGCTTTTATATTGTTCTTAAATCTATGCTTGTCTAAATTTGGCATCTACCTTTCTGCTTTGGTTCTATGACCCACACTATTCTTGTATACCTGCCAGTATACTCTGAATAGTCATTCTCTGATTTGGGGATTCTTAGTACTAACTATTCTCATTTCCAATCTATCATTGCTCATAGTTTTACTATAAAGAGTTTTCACTGTTCTTCATCACTGCAGTTTGATTTTCTTTAATATACTCAGTGAAATGGGACTCATTAGTTACTTAATTTTTAAAAGTGTAATATGATTAAATTAACAAAGGCATGTGGCTAAGCTAACACTATTGTGCTAAGTCCCTTCTAACCTCTGTCCCCGGAGTCAGGATTATTAGCGTCTTAATTTTTTTCTTCTGATATCTCAATATTCCTGTGTATTATGTTTCTATAGCATTTTAAAATTGACTTGATATGATATTTCATATTAATTTCTTGTTTTAATAGGCAAAGATTTACCTTATGCCAACCTCTAACTTTCCTCCCCCATTCTAACAAGATAGGGTTGCCATACCTCACAAATAAAAATACACAATGCCCAATTCAATTAAAATTCCTATAAACAAAGAATAATATCTTCAAAAAAGTATGTCTCAAGTATTACATGTGCTATACACTGAATGTGTCTCCCCAAAATTCATACCTTAGAACCTAATCTCCAATGTGAGGGTATTTGGAGGTGGGAGGTGATTAGGTCACAAAGGTGGAGACTTCATGAATGGGATTAGTGTCCTTATAAAAGAAGCCCAAGAATGCTTCACACCCCTTTCTGCTATGAGTGAACACTGTGAGAAGATGGCCATCTATGGACCAAAAATCAGGCTCTCACCAGACACTCAATCTGCTGGCACTTTGATTTTGAACTTCCTAGCCTCCAGAACTGTGAGAAATAAATCTCTGTTGTTTATAACCCACCATTCTATGATATTCTGTAATAATAACCCAAACAGCCTAAGACAACATGTACTTATACTAAAAAAATTGTCTGTTTATCTGAAAATCCAATTTAACTAAGCAATCTGTATTTCATCTGGCAAACAAATCACAATAGTTATACTGCATTTTTTTTTACTCTGTTGGTTACCTTTTATAACTATCTTTAATTCTTGTGCCAGCAAAAAAGTACTTTTTATCCCCCATTTTGTAAGATGTATCCATTTGTACTTCTTTCCTTTAACTGTATTCCTGTTCTTGTTTATATATTTGTAATTTCTAGGTAGGTAGCATTCACATAAACAATGTTTGCATTATTTAAATTATTGAAAAAATGTTCACTACAAAGCCAAGTCATAAATGATGACTACATTGGTCTTCATAAAATTCTTGTGGTTCCCCACGCTGAATATTTTCTATGGCTATTTTTCCCCTTGCTTTACTCTTCTAGTTTTATATGTCCTCAAATTTTGCAGACTGACTTCTTGGGATACTTTAGAACTGCAGTCATCCTGGGGATTGATCGTATTTAATGTTTTCCTGGACTCAATCCATTTTTTTTGGTCTGGATCCTCATTCTTAGTTTATTTGTTTGTTTTGTCAGAGCAAAGGAGCTGCATTTTCAAGTAACTGTCTAAAGGATGTGTTGGGGGTGGTTTTTTTGAGATCTTACATGTTTGAAAATAGCTGAATTCTTTCTTCATACATGATTGATAGTTTGGGCATGAATAGAATTCTAAGGCAAAAAATAATTTCCCTTGGGAGCTTGGAGAGAATTGCTCTCTCGTCTTCGGGCATTCAGCATGGCTGTTGAGAGTCATGCTGTTCTGGTCTTATCCCCATGTCTGCATCTCCCCTTTCCTTTTCCCAGCCCCAATTTATAAAATCTCTTCATATTTACAATTCTGAAACTTTACTATGTTGTAAGGAAGTGCATATTTTCCCCACTCATGCTGGGTGGGCTCTTTTGATCTAGAGCAACATGTCTTGTTTTGGAGAATTTTCTTTTTACATATTTCTTTATTATTTACTCCAGTTTCTCTGGACTTTCGGAAGCACTTATTAGTTGCATATTGGGGATACAGAATTGTTTCTTCATGTTCCTTACTTTTTTCACAACTTTTAAATTTCTTTTTCTTTGTTTTCAGCTCTTTTGGGGAAACTTACCAAACTTTACTCTTGAATATGTCTATTGATTTTCCCCAACATTTTATTATAAAAATTTTCCAACATAAAGCACTTCAAAGAAATTTGTAGTGAAACCTGTTTACCCACTACCTAAATTCTATTTATTGAATTTTAAAATTTTGATATTTACTGCATATATTTGTTTCAAAAACAAAGACAAAAAACCTTGTCTTCTAATTGTTTCTTTTACAGTGTGTCTTGTTTTAAGGACGTACATTTTTTTCACTCACATAACTCTTTAGGAGTAATTTTATCTGTTTATCTTTGTTTCTTTTACTTAAAAGAATCCCCCCAAATATCTTATGTGTCTTGTCTTATTAATTCACATTTACTATTGTGTGGAAAAAATAACAGCTCGGTGGGACTTGTGAACAGGCAGGCTTTGCTTTTTGGGGTGTTTGAGCAGTGGGTGATCTTTACTTGTAAAGTCCTAAATACCAGATTGAGTGGCCCATTCACATTCCAGAGAAAACTCTTTATTATTTCCCTTTTTTAATAGGTGATAGACTTCTGCAGTGTTCTACACACAAGCTGAAGAATATGTATGAGAGTGTATGTAAGTGTGGGTATGTGTCTGTGTAAGAGGGAATGTGTATGGTTCTGGATGGGTTAGTTGTCTTTCACAGAGTAGTCTAACCTTTCCTCTTCTCTGTCCATTGGATTTGCAAAACTGGAGCCTTTAGTATCAAGCAGAGTCACATTTGCTAATCACTCTTAGCTAGGTCTTACTGAATTTTGGACTCCTTCAGCAGGCTTCTTCAGTTTTTTTTCCCCTCTCTTTCTCCCTCTCTCCTAGTTTCTCTGTCATCATATTTATGCCTTTATATCCATCCCTTCACTACAAGTTTAGTGGGATTTATTTAGGGAGTTGGGGTAAATGTATGTGAATAATTATTATTTCCGGAATCAGTTACCCTCTCACAATCTCCTCAGTAATGCAGTTCTGGTCTATCTCTGTGTCTGAGCACTCTGAGATCTGCTCTGCATTCTAGCTGTGAGCTGCATTTTAGAACCTGTTCAGGATTTTTGTAACAAATAAAGTAAAAAATGAACAAATAAAACTATTTGCAAGTTAAATGTTTTGAACAAAATATATTTTTCCCAGACATGCAAAATTCCTATGTTGTATAACTGAGCCTTTTGCCTGGAAATGGTAACCTTGGGTTTTATACTTATTGTCATGCCTTTGCAGAAGTCTTAAATATTCATTTCCAGAAGACATGTCAGGGATGTAAAGGCCAGAATTTCCTTGGTTCAAATCTTAATTATGTTATCTGCTGTCTCAGTGACTTGGGAAAATTATTTAATTTCTATAAAGATCACTTTCTAAACTTACTAACTGAAGAGTTACTTAGGACAGTAATTTGCACCTAACAGGTGATAGTATATGACTATGAGAACTTTACAATACCCTATCCTACACATGAAACTTTGTAGACTACTTCACTTTGAATCTAGACACTTTAGAATTATTGCACATCAATCACATTAATAATTCATCTCAAAGTTGTCAAGATATAAAAGAAGAAACCAAAGGCCTGGTTTTAGAGCAACTTACAGTAAGACTAAGACCAGCCAACATATTGTGACTTGAGCAAGTATCATAGAATCCAGGGCTCCTGCATGGAGATAATGTTATCTGTTTCATGGGGCTGTCTTTGGAATTAAATATAAAACACATAAAAAACTTAGAAATGTGCCTGGCAGAGAGAATTCCTCAAATGTGCATTATTGTTAAAATAGCTATTTTTATATTATTACTATTTGATTTTTGTGTGTATGTATTTTTCTAAGAATTTCACATGTATCATCTCTTCCCTCATATTATTATTCTCATTTTATAGATGAAGACATGAGACTCAGAGAAGTTAAGTAATTTGTTCAAGGTGGCGCACCCAATAGGTTGAATAGTCAAGACTTGAGCCTAGGCAGTCTGGTCTCACAACTAATATTCAATCACCAAAGCAAACTATTTTGAACAATAAAAGTGTGACGATCATGTAACAAAAAAATATTGCAGATTGGGGTTGGTAAAGAAGAGCTTTTTAGTGTTTTCAGGCATCTTCCCTATAGCCCCTGGATAGGTTTCATATTGATATAGAAAGGAGAAAAAGGAAGATTGCCAGGTAGGGTTAGTGACACAAAGTTAGCCACTATGTTACATAAATTCATCTACTTGGAGATACAACCTTGAATTTATTTTTTTAATTTTTATTTTTTATTTATTTTATTTTTGGCTGTGCTGGGTGGGTGTTCGTTGCTGTGTGCAGGCTTTTCTCTGGTTGTGACGAGTGGGGGCTACTCGTCCTTGCGGGGCACGGGCTTCTCATTGCAGTGGCTTCTTTTGTTCCGGAGCACAGGCTCTAGGCGTGCATGCTTCAGCAGTTGTGGCTTGAGGGCTCTAGAACGCAGGCTCAGTAGTTGTGGCGCACCGGCTTAGTTGCTCCGCGCCATGTGGGATCTCCCCGGACCGGGCTCGAACCTGTGTCTCCTGCATTGGCAGGCAGATTCTTAACCACTGCACCACCAGCGAAGCCCACAACCTTGCATTTTTTAAAGGAGATAAAGTGTTAATTCCCGGCAAAGAGGACTTTAGATATTAGTAACAAGAATACTTTGAAAGTAAATTGAAACTAAATGATGAATGTTAAACATTATTATTCTTCTTTTAGAGTTTTTAGGAATTGTGAAAAAGGGCTGCAAATACTGATAAAACATAAATTTTGTGAAATCAGCAATCTCACAAAAGGTTCCTTACTGCATTTTAATAGTTATATATAAAAACACAAAGAACCCTGCAATCAGTCCAGAATAGCCTACATCTCCTTATCTTATGAGTGTTTTATTTTTTTTCAAGGTACTTGTAATTTCCCTTTTCCCCTCTGTATTTAGATATTTAATCTAAAAATCTACATGTTGTCCATTTTCTCAGTAGAGTTAAATGCAAATTCATCACCATCCTCTGGTTTGATTTAGGGGAGCGAATTTAATTCTGCACTGCAAATAAAGATACTTTGAATATGTAATAGGAACGCTACTTCTCTTTCCTCAGCCCTCATTCTACACATTTAAGTTATTCACAGCTGCCATTCCCATAACACTTAAAGTGATTATATCTGTTGCCAACATCTATAAATTATTAACATCAAAACTAGTGGTTCCCTGGCACACAATTTCAGCCTTCCACAGAAAGAGGAAAACTTGGGCAGGGTTAAATAGATTAAGAATTCAATTGGGAGCATGGTCACTAGAAATTTAATTTTGTTTATAAGTGCTTTCCCTTTCTTTTCTTACAGGTTCTTGTTCACAAGACTGTTACAGAGAACAGAGTTTCTGTGGAGATTCTGAAAGTTCAAGTATGAGATAACTGAGTAACGATCATTCTATCCAATCTTTTCTTCACAGTTTTAAGAAATGAGGCAGTACAGCCATTTCTCACTTAACAACATCGCACAGTTGTTATAGTTTATTCAGCCAGGCCTTACAGACTAGATTCATAAAACAAGAATTTATTGAATTCAAAGAAAAGGATGATAAATTGAGAAATGTCTAAGTAGAAATTAAAAATTATTACTTTCTCAGAATTCAGAGAGTGGCTGGCTGTAGTAAGCAATATCCAGTTAACAACGTTAGGAATTAAAGCTATGTAACTGATGAGATGGATGTCTTACTATTGTGGATACAACTTGGGCAGTTTAAAATAAATATTGTAATAATTGATCTTTCTGAAAGTGCAAGTGCTAAGTGACGCTTGATATATCATATCAACTTCCTGCCTCTGGCACTGATAGATGGTCCTTACGTTTCTACTATTAAAAAGATGGTCAAGCCTTCCATTACATGTATTGCAGTGCTATGAATAAACTTCAATGAAAATGAGTGGGAAACTCTACTCCTGCCATTTTTATATTAGCCTAGACCAAAACCATCTCTGCCATGCCCGCTGACAATCGAAGATATCACTGCAGATTAATGAGACTCGAATTACACTGTCATAGTAAAGGAATGGGGAGAGGAAATATCATGCTCCTCTTTTTCACAGAAGCTACCTGGTTACCTCTGTAAGTATGAAGCAGCTTCTGAAAAATTATTAATAGCTCTATTGACATTCTGATTAAAGGTAATATTTTAGCAGGCTTGGGTGTCATTCAGCAGAGATTTTATTGGCTCTCGACCAGCAATTTCAAAGAAATACTTCGATTAGTAATGTAATAATATGTCTGTAGTCAGGGTGTTTATGGAAATTATGCCTCAGCTCAGCTCTGAATTGCCTCACAGATAAGAGTTTCTCTGTTTGTTTGGAACAGGGTCATTGTGACTCTTCAGGCTACAAGAGTAAAAAAATAACATTAGATGCTTAAGTAAATCAGAGTGCATTGGCAAGATATACTCTTGTTGGTGCCCAGAGTTACTACAAGCCAGCTTTTAATTTTCTAGTGTCTTCTTAGTGGACTTTTGTCTTTTGTTTGGTTCAAAATTTTAAAATGCATTACTCTTTGAGTTTCTGCCCTTTTTTTATTTTGTAATAATAAGTATTTATCTGTTTCTATCATGAAAGTGAGTCATCAACTGATAAAGCTTATAGATAGATATTTGACTAGAAAAACCATCCAGAGTTTTGGATACAGAAAGTCAAACTGAGATTCTATGAGAAATATAATCCCTAATTTCATTGTTTTCTGGAAAACAATACTGGGAAATAATTTAAGATTCTGCATATTAATTTGACTTTCATATTCTCTGTGCTCCACCTTATTAATAACAACTTCCCTAATGTGAGAAGGTGTTACATGAGTTTACATCCAATCTAATAAAGCACTGGGATAAAGGGACTTAGGTTGAATGGTATGAAAGTATCCCTACAATGGAATATCATTTATTTATTTCACTTATTCAATCAGTGGTTGATAGGGCATTTGGGAAATTTCAAGTTTGTGGTTACTATAGATGGTACTGCTTTGAACATTTTAGGACATGCTTTTATGATAAACATGTGCACATATTTCTGACATATATTACCAGGAGTGGAGGTTTTGTGAACCGTACACATTCAGCTTTAGTAGACACTGTCTAAAAGTTCCCCAAAGTGGTTGTACTAGTATAGACTCATACCAGCAATGTTTGGGAATTCTGGTTCTTCTATATTTTCACCAACATCTGATATTTTTTGTCTTTTAGCCATTCTAGTAGGTGTGGAATCATATTTCTGTCGTTTTAGTTTGTATTTCTCTGTGGTCTATCACCTTATATAGATTTACTAGCCATTGGGTATCTTATTTAGTAGTGTCTTTTGTCTCTTGTTTTACTTTTTTCTGTGTTGTCTTTTTTATTGATTTATACTTCTACAAATATTCTGGTTATAAAGTTTTGATGGATAGGTATATTATTTTCTTCCTGTTGGTGGTTTTCCTAGTCTCTCTTTTAATTCTTTCTCTTGATAAACAGAAATACTCAAATGTAATATACCAGAAGTGGATAAGAGATAATTAACAGCAGATCTAGAACTCATTCTCTCTCTACTGGCAACTACCCAGAAGAACAATGGTTACAATAAAATTACCTTGTGAACAAGTTAATGACCATCTACCAAAGTCTTCATGTTAGTATTATTCACTAGCAGAAAGATAAAGGTAAGTCCTATCCACAAAATGATTTTTAGTAGGATATACCTGATCTCTCTGCACAATGAAAATAAACCTGGGAATTATGAATTTATGGTGCATTGCTGACTGGATACTTAGGACACATGTGAAATGTGTAACTAACATGGATAACATGAAGAGAATCTAAAACCAAAATGATTTCCCATTGTGTAAGTAATGCTTCTGCATACATTGCAGAAGGGAGGGATGTTTTGGAGACTGTCTCAGACATCTCTAAGTAAATAAATTAAATTAAAACTACTAAATTTTCTTGGAAAAACTTATTATACCAATGGGTATTTGTTTCCCATATATATATTTTGGAATTTCCTCCCTCTTTTTATGAATTCCTTGTCACTGTAGGGACACTGGGTCAATGTTTAATTGATATATCTAGGACATGGAATTCTTCCTGTAACAAACAGACTCACTGGAAAAAAAAATTTTTTTTTAAATGTAATTTGAGATGATATTTATTGTATTGATGGCTTTAAATGCAATAGGTGTTCGGGAAACAAAATATGCAACAGGACCAGAAAATTGGAAAAGGTTGCAAGGAATAAATGGACTTCATCCACTGTGTATTTGGGGACCTAAAGCTAATTAGATAGGGTGGGTTGGAATATGAACAGTTTAAAAACCTAGGCAGGGGAGTTGACCTTTGTGAATATAATTTGTTTTGGTGCTTTCAATCATCAGGGCTTGTCCAAAATCATAACAGAATGACAGTTACTGTGTCTTTTCTTCTTTCTTTCTTTTTTGAAAAATAATAAAGAGGAGAAAGGATTTGGAAATCTTATTTATTAATAGTAAAATAATTTATACTAACTCTCCCAATGTCTGAAACATGACCTAAAATTTTATGACTTTATAATTGACTTTATGGATAATGTTTGTCTTAATTTGGGAAAATAACTTTGAAAAGAGTACATTGCATGTTATGTTATTTAAGCCTCATATACCGAGGACATTAACTGTGAATCATAATGCTATGATTCTATAAAGTATTTTCTATCACAAATACATATACAAAAATATTACCAATGCACTTTGCTAGCAATTTGGTAAGATACAAAGCATGAAAGTAGAGAAAATTGAGAAATAAATGTTTACTTTGTCTCATACTGTGCCCCCCCCCTTAATATCATTTGATTCAATGGAATTTTTTGATGAGAAATGAATTGACCACAATTAATGGTTAAGCCAGTGGTGGATGTCTAAACTAGAGAAATTCTGTGTAATTTTTTAAAAGGGAAATTATTTTACATAAAAAACATATAGTTATGAATTTTAACATATTGTTAATATAATTTTTAAAAACTACTTTCAAGTCCACATGGGTCACCTCATTTTGTACAGAGGTTAAATGCAAGAATGCCTACAGGCATAGTTAGTATTTTCTGACTGTGTATTAAAAAGTATTTTGTGATACATATTTATTTTTTTAAAAAGTACTTTGATAAAGGCCTAGAATTCTGTATCACAAACATATAAGACATTATCTTAGCCTGGGAGATATTTTAGGTGGGAGTAGCTAATTGCCTGCCTCTGTCATAAAGGAACCCTAATATGGTTCCTGAAGAACACTTTTGTGCAAAACTGTAACCCAATGAGTCCGCCAGGATGAATTAGCCACAAAACGCACCCTCTGATAATTAAATCTTCGAGTAGAATTGCTTACTATTATCAATTTGAATGCAGAAGAATGTGTACCAAATATGTTGATTTTTCATTTCAGTTTATTGACTATGAGCTATGTTTTCTGATATTAAAGAAAAAGTTTAGCTGTCTTTAAAACTATTTACCAAATTATAAAATGTGTTATTAATTATATGTAACTAATACTAATACATGCATAATGAAAAATATTCAGGCAGTGCAGAGGTGATTCTCTCCTTTTCTCCAAGTTTGGACTAATTTCACAGAGATCTTGACTTCTAAGTATTTCAAACGTTATTTCTTTTGCGGGTCACTATTGTAACAATAAAAATAACATTCCCTTACCTATATTTGCTGAGGAATTCACTTGACTTATATTACCTTCCTTCTTCCTTCTCTACCACCACATGATTTTGATAGGTATATAATTTAAAACCATTCCTTGTTACCTTTATAACTTTAGATGCTATGCTTTACTCTGAATTTCTAATCACAGTTATGACTCCACATTATGTAAATGGGTAAACTGGTAGGCCCACATTCCCTACCCCCACTTCTTCTTTCTCCTTTTTGTCAGTTCTGCCATTGCTATTATAGGGTCACAATATTAAACATTTGCACTCTAATCCCTAAATCAAGTGTTCTATGTTTTGCCAATAGGGTGAGTTCTAAGACGTAAAAACCAATAAAAAGCCTTTTAATGTTTATGGTTATACTATTATCACTTACTGCAAATTTTTCATTTTATCATTTGAATACATCATTGCTTAAGTATCTTTTAATTCACAATCACAACATAAATTCTTTACCTTATCGTATGGGGACTTTTTTATAACAGCAGGAATGAAACAAAACGCTTAATATTTGAGGGCTGAACTCTAGTTAAGACAGAGTTTTGTTCATACTTAACATAAATAAAATTTACTTTGGAAATTGAACTCTAACTTTATATAATGAAGAAAGGCTGGGACTATGTCTTTCAAAAGATGTGTTAGCAGTTGAGAAGGAACAACCTGTTGCCTTAAGGTGTGTATTTACACTTCCTGGAAGTGAAAAAAACCAGATTGTTGTTTGCTGAGATAGGAACTTGAATAGGGTAAAGAAGGGTCTGCTTTTGTGTGTCTGTGTGCATCTGTGTTTCAGGGGGGTAGGCAGGGTGTTCGTAGGCATATTTAAAAACAAGGTTGGCCAGGGATTAGCCTCTTTGTCAATGAGTAGATGGTGGGGACATAAGAATTATTGATTGCTGAGAAGTTTGAGAAGTTTTTATAGCTAATAAGCTATATAAAATTTCCATTAAATAAATCAAAGGGAAGACTCTGTAGAGTATATATCAAACTTTGCAAAGCATTTTATCCAATTGTAACCTTTTCAGTAGTGATATTTGAAAATGTCAGATGAATTGAAGGAGATGTGAAACTGTAGATACCTAACAAACACTCTATCAGAGCTATATCAATTTACATCCAAACTTCAAGCAAAATAAAGCATTCCTGTGTGGTTTGCCTGCCAACACATAGACATTACAATACGGGTTTGTTTGTGGGCATGCTTTGTGTGTGTGTGTGTGTGTGTGTGTGATTTTAAAAAGACAGATATTATTTGATAAAATTTAAAAGCTAGGATAGCAAAATATAAGAACAAATGGTATTACAATATTCATATGTTTAGAAGATATAATCAGACAGTAGATACAGTATAGAAACAGACAAAAAAAGCAAGGTGCATATTTTCTTCTTTGTATTTACCTACAATTACGTTTCTTATTTTTCACAATTATATTTCTTATAATGATGAATTATGTCTCAATGAGAGTTTGTATTATATTAAAGAGAACAATGAAATTAATAAGTTGAATTTATCTAAAATGTGTGAACAGATAATGGAAGTCAGAATTATTTATTTACCTTATTTACTTATATATTTTCTTATTTATTCCCAGATTCCTCCAAGAGGAATTAAGCTGTTAAAGGGTATTATTTACTTGAAATACCAATTAGGGATAAATTTTACACATACTTCAAGGGACGTTTGCTATAATATTAATTGATAATTTTCTTAGGCTTCGTACTGTGAAACTTGAAGTAAAGATTTTGATAACCAATCATTAGACCTGAAGTTATTAAGAGATAGAACCCAGGCAATCATAATCAAAGGGAGTGTTAAATAGAATTATACAGAACCTGTAATGGTATGGAGAGTGAGTTACACAACTGCAGAGTATTCTGTGATATTCTGCATATCACAGAATATGAGTGATCAGAAGTAACACCACCAAACTTAGAGTTGACCAGGCTGCAGTTAGTCATATTTCTGACTGTTTTGACTTTCTTCTCTAAGACAGCACTAAAATATCTATATCAAGGAGGGCTGGTGATTTATATTTTGCCAAAGTCAACAGTTAGTTGTCTGTTGGTCACCACTTCCTCTGAATCCTTAATTCTCTAGGATAGTGTACACTACCTTAGACTGCAACTCAATACCAGTCTGTCTCCATCCCTGGTTCCTGAGTCCTCTAAATGTTGCAGTGACCCAAAGTCCTTCCTCTTTCTTCTTCTCTGTCTATTCTGTCTTAGAAGCACTCATTTAAATCCCATTAAATCCTATCTAATAGGCATAGCATTTTACATGCTAATGAACCTCAGATCTATGCCTTTGCCTCGTATCTGTCATCTTGGAACAAACCATGATCACCTCTAAACTGAAACTCTTCAAACTGGTCTCTTTGGCTCTTTTGCTCCTCTATAATATATGCTCCACAAACCAACCGGATTGATATTTCTAAAGCTTTAAATAATTATCGCTCCCCTTCTAAAACCCTGTCATTCCTTTTGCAATGAGAATAAAATATATCTATCGCAGATCAAATGTCTCCTTCAGAAAGACATACACCATTCACCGACCTGTACATACCATACCAACACACAGAGGTAAATAAGCATGTGTAAATACTTTCTGAACTGTAAATGAACATTATCATATTGGCAATGGTAACAGTACTAATGATGATGAAGATAGTGATGAAACAATATCCCAGTTAGACTTTTTTTTTCTTTAAATGATGGCAAACTAATCTGAAAACTTAATTATTATTGATTTAACAGAAGTTAAAATCTTAATTTGAGTTCCCATCCAGTTATGTGTTATGTACCTCTTAGAGGTACCATATCTAAATCACAGTAATGTTTCAAATAATAGGGAAATTTGGCAGTTCCCTCTGAGTGGGTACAGACTGGGCTTTGGGTCTCTTTTCACTGTATCTGGTAATACAGCTCCCATCCTAGGTGGTCTTGCCATGATTGTAATAACCCCATTTAACTCGGCAACATAAAGTATGGTGTATGAAATCAGATATAGCTGGTTTTGAACTCAAGGCTCTGACACTTCATTGTTTGAAAAAAATAACTTTATTTGATATACTTTTATTTATATGAAAAATTTATACCCTTTCTGAACTTCTGTCTTTTTGTTTATAAAATGGGAATGATGCAATCTTCACCATTGAATTCCAGTTATGGGAATTGTGATATTTTATGTGCCTACTCTAAGAACAGGAACTGCGAATTGCTATAGTATTATTCCTGGGGAGTTATTGACCAAAGTAGATTATTGGGCTTTACCTCAATCTTGAACTACACTTAGTTCTAGGGATTATTGAAAATGCATCTGGGTTTACCATGATAGGCTTGTCTATCTATCAGAAAATACCCCTACCTCATAAGATACAAGTGAAATGAGAGAAATTCCTTGAGAAGTGATGAGTATCCCAGCTTAATTCTTTCAATTCTATTCCATTCTATTTTTATATTCCTAGCATAGTTGGTTTTTCTGACTTTTTCCAAAATTTTAATTGCTGTTATGATTTTGGCATCACTCTGCCCCCTTGTAGTTTCTTAGAAAGTTAATACATGTACTTATGTGCATATACATACATAATGCATGTACACACACACATACATAGAGACACAGATATAGATACTAATAATTTTTTCTTTGGAACATTTTTTGTGGAAAAAAAAATTTTTTTTAAAGTGTAAAAAAGGGTATGGCATATCCTATAAAGGTTTCAGGAGATTTTTAAAATGCTGAAGTAAATGAAATTGAATTTGAGCTTGAAAGCCTATATTCCTTTTCCTTATCTCAGTCTTGTTTCATTTGTCTACCTAAAGGTCTCATAGCTTCAGTCATAAACAGATTCTAGACTTTGGTGAAGGTCAGGTCCTACTACTATAATTCTGGATTGCAGGATTTAACACTAGTTATACTCCTGTTACTGAACAGATGAAGCTCTCAGAAGATACTTTCTATACTCACAGCCCATTTAATATCAACATTTTCCTGGTTAGAAGATTACCGTCTTTTCCATTTCACTTGAATGGCCTTCTGTGCTTGTGTATGTAGTTTGGCTGAATTTGATGACCATATAATATACTTATCTCTGTGAAAAACTTTAGACCTAAAAAATGTGAAAGAATAATCCCTTATACATTTGTCTTTCTATCACCTACTTAAGAAATAAGTAAATAAATATTAAGTAATCACTATGATTAATTTGGTATTCTTATATTTTAGCAAATATTACATTTTATGGCATATATGTTTTATCCCTAAAGTACATATTATATTTTATTTTATTGATGTCTACAGTGTTTTGCAAATTGCTTATTTTTGTTCAATATATTTTTGAGAATAATTCACTTTGGAACATATAATTCACATACATCCATCTCACAGCTACTGAATACTAAATATAGATTTATTTAGCATTTATAAATACTAAATAAATATTTATTAGCTAAATTATTTATTTAGCTAATAAATACTATACATATACTATATATAGATGTATATATATATATATTTCTGCTTTTTACTTTTTGGAAATTTAGGTTATTGCTAACTTTTCTTTATTACAAGCATTTCTGTGTATATATCTCCTTGTGTACTTGTATGTGATTGCCTCTGTAGCGAAAACCACTAAGTCTTAAGAGTATGGACATCTTCAATTTTTCTATATGTTGTCAAATTACCCTTCAAATTGGTTGTACCCATGTAAATTCCCACCAGTGGGTTATAAAAAATATATATATTTGCTATGTATCCTGGTCAAAATATGTTATTTTCAGACTAAATGTTGCCAGTTTCTGAATGTGAAATTTTTTTCTTATTGCAGTTTTAACTTACATTCCTCTTATTTCTACTGAGGTTAGACATTTTTAAACACTAGTCATATTTCCTCTCCTTTGAATTGCCTGTTGCTATATTTTGTCCATTTTGTTCGATTTTTATTTCCCTTCCTTTTTTCCTTCCTTCCCACCTTTCTTTTTTCCTTCTTTCCTTTTTTAAAAAATTTTCCTACCAGATTTACCACAGTTTATTTCATATTCAGCATACTAGTTTTTTGCCTATTTTATGCCTTATCAGTGTTTCTCCCAGTCACTGGGTTGTCTTTTTATGTGTGCATGTGTGTGTGTGTGTGTGTGTGTGTGTGTGTGCGTGTGTGATTTTATACAAACACTTTTACGAAGTATATTTTATGGTTTGTACTTTATGTGTCTTTTTAAAGAAGTTCACCCTGATCCAGGTGTCATAAATATATTCTGCTTAAATCAGAATTTTAAAGTTTTGATTTTCAGATTAAAGCCTTTGCATCGGACTTGATTTTTTTCTACGTAAGTGCCATTTTTTCAGTACCTTTAATTCAATATGCCATTGTTTCACGCCTCTCAGCAAAGCCACTCATTTAAAATAATGAATTTCTATACACTGATGGATACATTACTAAATGCTTTGCTATCAGAATGTATTCAATTCTCTTCTATTCTTGTCTATCTTACCCCATTATATGCTATCCTTATCTATCCTAACTGATCTTATCCAATATTGCCCTATTCATCATCTGCCCTAGCCTATCCTATCTTGTCCTATCCTATCCTACTCATCTCATTGGAGGGGCCAGTTCAACACTGTCTGAATTTTCTAAATTATATATCTTTATATATAGTATATTTATAAGATATCTCATATCTTTATAAAAATTAAAACCTCATCTGTTGTTTTTATCTATCAGAATCATCTTTGCTATTCTTGGTCTCTTTTTTTCCATAAACATGTTTTTAACCACCTTACTTAAAATATTGTATTCCTTAAAACTAGATTTAAAATTAATTAGAGAAGAAGCAGCATCCTTTAATATTTTGAGCCTTACTATTTATAAACTCTTCATTTATATCTCTTTAATTAATTCTTCATTAAAGGCTTTCAGTACAAATTTTATGTATTTTCTGTAGAGTTTTCACCCACATTTGCTATAGTTATGTGAATCCTTCATATTGGGCTATAATTAAAATTATGTTTTAAAAATTGCATTTCTAATAGAAATGATTTCTGGAAAATAACATACAGAAATCTTATTGTACAATCTTAATCTTATTAATCCCCATAATTTGTCTCTAGAGTTTATTAGATGTTCTATGTAATTGTACCACAGTCATTCTTTATTTCCAAACTTTTGTATTATTTTCTTTTCTTAGTTGATTATTACTTCCAGTATACATATTAGATATAAACCATGATGATTATGATTTTTGCTTACTTTCATATTTTAAAGGGTGGATTATGATTTTTACCACAAAGTGGTAAATACCATCACATAGTTGCTCTGTGGTTTTTTGGTTTGGTTTGGTTTTTTTAGGTACCTTACATTAGATTTAAAAAGGTCCATGATTTTCTTATTTATTTTCCTATTCATTTGTTATGTATTGGTGTCGAGTTTTAATAAAATTCCTGGGATAAACCTGACTTTGGCTTTTGTGTTTTAATTCTTTAATAAGTTTAATTTGAGAATATCTTGGCTGGGCACTTTACCTCTACATTCAAAAATGTTGTTCAAATTTTTTCATTTTATCCTGTCCTCTCTTGGTTTCCAGAACAATGTTACTCAAAGTGTGATATATGAACTGGTGTTGGTTTTGTGATGCTGGTTTTGAACTGTTTTTTATTGGATCACAATGAAATAAGGACCTTGAGCCAGAATATAAATCAACTACATCACTAAGGATGACAATTTTAGTTCACCTGATATTTTTTGATGCAAGACTTTCTCAGTGAAGGAAGCAACACATTAATTTACATTCCAGTGCAGCAAACTCCTTATCTCATTGCAGATCAATAGCAAACAGCTGACTGGCTACTTTGAGTAACACTATTCTAAAGTATACTAGCTGAGAAATGGGTTAGGTAACAACTTTTTTCTACTTCCCGTAAGAATTTTTAAAAGTAATTAGCAGTTTCTTTAAGGTTTAGCAATTAAATTTAAAATCATTTTTTGAGGGTTGATTTGTAAGTGTGTATGTTTGCTGGAGATAGATTTTAAACTTCTGATGGAACATTCTAATAGTTATTATTATATTAAAATGTTTTCTTGAGTTAGTGCTGTTAAATTACCCTTTCTTGAAAATTTTCCAAATCATTTGAATTTTATATTCATTTGAACAAACATATTAATTGTTTTTTCATACCATTTTTAATCTTTCCTATATACCTTGCATTGCCTCCTCTTTCTGGACACAAAGGTGTTCAAAACCAACATTTTCTTTTTTTCTTTTCTGTATTAGTAGGTTTTACATAGAATCTACTTTTGGTTTGTTCTAATTTTTTTCTATTTAATTAACTTCTATTGTTATCTTATTTTCATTTTTCTTCTTTATTTCAACTTACCCCATTCTTTTTCATTTCTTAAGTTGATCGTTTAAGTATTTAATTTTAAACATTTTGATTTCTAATGTGCATTTGATCCATACTTTTTTTTTCATATGGCACCTAACATTTTACATACATATTTAACAAAATGTCGAGTAAATCAATACCTATAACCTCCAACAAAACTATAGAATAATGGTAAAGCATTGAAAACATTTTATCCCCTTAATTTCTACATTTTATTGTTGCCCAGTCTTTTAGGTTTCTTTTATATTTACTTCCAAATTAATTAACCTTGTTGTTATTTTTAAATCAATACTTTATATGTTTAGCTACTTTTTACTAATTTCCTTGATGATGATTCTTCTTTGTGCCACTTTTTAATCCTTCTAAATTCAATTTCCTTTCTACTAAAAGATATGGTTAAGATTTATTTGAGATTTGGATTTTTCTCTTTGAAAGTCTTTTATTCAGCTTTTTTCTATAATAATACCTTAGCTATGTATAAATGTATAGGTTGTAAATTGTTATAATTATAGGTTGTCACTTACTGTTTTCTCATAGTTTGAAAGGTATTATTTCACTCTCTTCTAAAAATGACTGCTCAGAAGCCTGTTATTAGTCCTTGTTATCTTTCCTTTCTCTCTGACTGTGTTTAAGATTTCCTTGTTACCTTGTTTTATAGTTTTAGGACCATGTCTTGAGGGGTAGGTAGGATTTTCTCTTTGTCTTTGTTTCTTATCCTTTGGAATCTTGGCTGTTCCTCCCCAAATAGAACTATTCTAATGACTTATAACTTCAGTTACACACTTAAAGTATGTTTAGTCTATGTTTTTCAGCTTACTTTGGTGTTTTTATTGAGAGTATTTTCAGGATATCTGATCTGTGTTATTGCAAGGAACTAAAGTTCCCGTCACTAAATTTAGAAATTGTTTTGTTTATAAAACATATATAAAATTGTAATGTAACAACAACAATTAAGGAAAGGTCATGCTCTACAAGTTAAAATAGAAGAGAAACAATGAATAGTTTTATAATCAAGCACATACAACTTCTCCAAAAAAGGCAGTATCTTCAGGGGAACATTAAACACTGCAGAATGGCAATTTAGCAGTGGAGTTTCATCTTCATTTTGTGATGAATAAATAGAAACATAATTGCTTCTATCTTTTGCCACAAAGGGAAAACCATTGAATGGAATATGGCTATAGCATGATCTTTAGTTACTAAAAGTTAAATATCTGCCAGTAAACTGAAAGAGAAAGCAAAAGACCTCTCTCCAGATAGAGTTCCCTGAAGCTTCTCCAGAGCAGCAATCATGGAAATTGGAATAGGGAACAAAAACCTGTCACTACTATCTACAACTTAGTTGTCCAAAGATATTCTTAAGCCTTTTATCTATTATTCATTACCATAAAAATCAACGGATAAATATTTAAGCATGTTTCAAATATTTTTCTTCCTAACAAAAATGTGCTATTTTTTTCTTAACTTGACAATTACCTTTCTGATGGCATTTAGTGAACATTATGTCATTATAGATTTCCTGTACTGAGACATCATGCTGATTCATAGAACTGAAGAAGTGGTACCACACCAGGATGTGTCAGCCTCTGAGATTTGAGGAGACACAGCATTCTTAACAAGCCATATCAAGGAATTTTATTCAGTGTAAAATCCCTTTTATTGTTTTTTTCTATATATGACTCTTCTGAAGAACTTACACCTAGGGCTGAAAGGGAGCAGTTTGGATGAAATAGACATATTTGATCAGTACATTTTGGAAATTTTATGTCGTAACATGTTTAGAATAATTTTAAATATATGTGAAAACTCTTTAACGTGTAAACTGACACATCTTAACAAAAATGATATAATATTATGTTGAATTATCAAAAGTGAGTTAATCGAGATTTGATTTTGTACGTATTTCATATTAAAAATGTAGTATTATTTGTGTAAAGGGTACAAAATTAAGAGTGCAGTTTGAATTTGAGCAGCAGAATTAAGGAATTAAGAAGAATTAGGAGAAAGAAAGGTGTCTAGAGTGGTATAAGGAAACTAAATCATTATCTCTCATGGTTGAATGTCAATGAATAGTGTCAACAGAAAATATCTAAATTGTATCAGTTCCAAATGTGTATGATTATGAAGTACCAGTATAAGCTCGATACTGAGGATTTGGAAAAGAAACATAGGGAAATTTGACAAATGAAAAAATAAGTGTGATTGACTCTGAAAAGAACCACAGTTGAGGCAGCTGCCAGATTAATGCTTTTCATTAAATCTTCTTCTGGATGTGTTGGTTTGCCTTTCCTTTTTTTAAAAACCGTGTTTATGCATCACTGTGGAAAATCATCAATGGGGATTTATCAGTTGAGAATATGTACTTCAGGGTCCTGCCTAGTATACAAAAGTGAGCCTTTGTAAACTTGAGGTTTTTGAGAAAGAAATTAAGTAGGACTTTGTTAGTCAAGTTACCATTTTTCTTTATTTTCAATATTTACCTGAATAAAGATGTGGGTTGTTTTTTTTCCCTTGGGTGGGGGAGATGAATAATTAATTCTGTGTTAAAGCATATGATACATAAAGAGTTACTAGTCTTTTTAAAATAGAGTTCTTTCAGCGATGTTCTTTACCCAGTTTTATCTATTCTGGATATAAAAAACTTTACTGCAATACACATTGGTAGATTTCATTCAATCTAGTTACCTACATAGAATAATAAACGCAGGTCTTTTTAAACTCAAAACTTCTATATATATGTATATTTGTTTGTAAGTATATACGTATATATAAGTATGCATGTAAATATAAACACACACACATATACATGCATATCTATTTATTTTTATATTTTGTTCCATGGTGACTCAAAGCAGAAATATAGAATTTCTGTAAAGTCATACAGTATGTTTCCAATATGAAAATCCTTCAGTTTATTGATTCTTTTTCTTTATGATTTTCCTCTGGGTGTCCAATGACACCCTTGTCCCATATAAATTGGGGCCTAAATTATCACTTCTAGATAATGTTGCAAAATATTTTTTTTCACTTTGAGACGACTATGCATTTGGTCGCATATTAAACACTTACGTTAAAACTAGGTGAGTATGATGATGTTTCCAGATAATGATTGATGTATATCAAACTACCCCAAAATTAAGTGGCTTAAAATAACAATGGTTTTACTACAGTTCATCAAGAATTAGGGGAGAATTCAGCGGGGTAATTCTTCCATTTTTTATGGTAGCAGGGTCCAAGTTAGCTAAACTCACAAGTCTAGTTACTGGTGGAAACAGCTAGAAGGCTGAACTCAGAGCTCACACTGTGGACCTATGTGTGGCCTCTCCAGGATGGTGGTCTAAGGTAGCTAGACTTCTTACATGGTTGTTGGTTTCACCCAGAGCATGTATAATAACATGTCAGAGTGAAAGCTGAAAGGCTTCTTGCCTTTGAAAGTCCCACAGCATCATTTCTGTCATGTTCTTTTTGTAAGGCAAGCTAATAAGTTCAGCCTTGATTCAAAGGGAGGTGAATTTTTCCTCTACCTCTTAACAGAAAGAGCAGCAAAGAATTTGCAGCCATCTTTAATCTACTACTACAATCATATTACCAAATTAACTTTTCATACCTATTCTACAGAGGAATCCTGGTCAGTGTGCATCTAAGTCATAAAAATCTTAGGACCAGAGCTTCTAAATTTTGAATCTTAAAGTATAAAAATCAAATAGACCAACTATTCCTTCCTCATCTCCCCACCCCGTTTCAGCTTTTCAACTTGTATATCGGTTAAAATCATGTTCTTATTAAACTTGAAAATGTAAGGCTGTGAATGTGTATTTCACACTTTTATTTTTATTCTGACATTCTAAACATTTTCCTACAGAAAGTTTAAGAATTGATCTTAAAATAATTTTTTTAAAAAGTGAATCCAAAATAAACGACTATGAAAGATGCTGAAGGACTGAATTTTTTCTACCTGTCCTACCAAGACTTTAGCCCCAGACTCTTCCTATTTACCCCATCTGACAAACCCAAATTGACCAAGAAAGAGCTAAACTGGAAGTCCAGGCTTGCTCCCTGCATTCCATCCTGTGGCAAATATCTATTTTCTGAGCATTCTCACAGTGAACAGCACATGGAGCTAGGTACTTTTCCATGCATAATATCATGTAATCTTCACAATTCTTATCTTCTATTTTGACATCAAGACTAAGTGTGAATTTAGTAATAGGATTATGTAAATAAGATAAAATTTATATCTGGAAACAATAGCAGAGATATTCTTTCTCAGTATTCTCATTTTACAGACATGGAAACAAAGGATGGAGAGCAGGGAGCATTGCAACATCACAGCATGTAACCATTTTATGTAATAGAACATTATTAGTGCCCTAAAGTAAAAATTATTTATATTAATTATTGTATTAATTATGTATTGCAGCACAACAAGCTATTCAGAATTTAGCAGCTTAAGACAGCACATGTGTATTAGTTCACAGATTCTGTGGATCAGGAATCCGGGCACAGCTTATACGGGTCCTAAGGTTCAGGGTATCCTACAGGGATGCAGTCAAGATTTTGGCCTGCCACAGTCATCTCAAGGTTCAAATCAGATAGACTGATTCAGTTCCAAGCTCTCTCAGTGGTTGTTGATAGGATTCAGTGTCTCTCAGGCTGTTGGACTAAAGGCATGAATTTCTTGACGGCTACTGCTGGAAGCTGCTCTCACTTTCTTGCCATTGGGTTTCTCCATAGAAAGCTCAAAACACCACAGATGACTTTATCAGAACAGCAAGAGAGAGCTCTGACAAGACAGAAGTCACAGTCTTTTATAATCTGAAGTGGCATCACATCACTTTTGCAGAATTTTATTCATTGGAAGGAAGTCACTAGGTCCATTCCACACTCAAGGCGAAGCTACTCAAGGGTATAAACACCCTGGGGCAGGGACCATGGGGAGCCATTTTAGAAGTTGTCCACTTATGTACATGTTCAATTATGTACATATTCAAAAATTTTAGTTTATTTTTTCTAAGGAAAATACATTGTCAACTTATACAAGCTTAAGCTCAAATTCCTGTCAGCCATTTAGACATATTTCAATTATGCTCTATCAAATATTTTAATAGATAGATGTAAAGGGTTTTTGTTTTTGTTTTTTGTCATTCTTTACTTCAAAAATACCAAAGCTAACCAAAAAAAATAAAGCTTCTGCGTTATGATCAGCTTAAAAAAATTGCAAAACCACCTGGAAAATATTTAGTTTATTCTAAATCAGATACAATGGAAACCTTACTGTGCATTCTAAATTTGCTTGCATACATGTCTCAGAATACATAGCAGCTCTTTAGATTTATCAAGTGTTATTTAGGGAGTGAACAGGAAAATGTGTAAATACAGTTCTACAGCAGGGTACACACATGAAGATTTAACTAAATAGAAGCAAATGAAAGGCAAATTCTATAATGATTGTTTCATTTACTAAAATTAGCATGAGTGAGGCTTAAAACATAACTTGAAATTTTTAGTAATTATTTGAAAGAAAGAACTGTTTGCTTCTCTTGGGACTTCCCTGGTGGTCCAGTGGTAAAGAATTCGCCTTCCAATGCAGGGGACGTGGGTTCGATCCCTGGTCGGGGAACTAAGATCCCACATGCCACAGGGCAACTAAGCCTGTGTGTCACAACTACTGAGCTTGTGGGCCTCAATGAGAGAGCCCGCATGCTGCAAACTACAGAGCCCACGTGCCCTGGAGCCCGCGCACCACAACTAGCGAGAGAAAACCCGCACGCCACAACTAGAGAAAAGCCCACACCCTGCAACAAAAGATCCCGCATGCCGCATCTAAGACCCAACACAGCCAAAAAAAATAAAGAGAAACGTTTGCTTCTCTTAATACCATTTTATTAATTCCATGAGATAAACTGACAATAGTATATTGCACAGATTGGAAATTCTCTGGTTTCTCTAAGTATAGGTGATGGTTTTTGTAAAACAATTGACATGGTTGGCTGTCTTAGTAGCATTTTAAATGACATTTAATTTACTATGTTTTCTACCACTTTCACTTTATTTTTCAAAAATAAATTCTATGGTATTCTTTAATGACCACGTAGAAGATATTAGGATGCATAAAGCCTGATGGAAAGTTTTCAAAATTCAAATAATATGGAATATATTGTGTATACTTAATACTTTAAACATTTGAGTGGATTACACATGTATAAATCTCATGTACTTTATAAAAAGCTGAATATTTTATATAAAGTGTGATTTTCTTTTTTACTTTCTCTTTATTGACCTCATTTTCATTGACATTCATTCTTGGATTTCAGGGAGTGGCCTCCTTTCTGAAAAGTAGTCCTACATTTTCGCACATCCCAGTGAAAGAGAATAGCTCTTCAAAGGATGCAATTGCTGATGAAACTGTGGTGATTGGGAAGGGAAAGATTATATGGAGGAAAACAAAAATGCCAAGGGCCTACCTGTAAACTCATTAGCTAATAAGAACATTGACATAAATCTTCTAAAGATGCTGTCCTTTATTACACGAGTCGATTTTATTTTATAGTACATTGAACAGATAAACGCTGGGAAAAACTGTATTTAATCCTGTCTGTAATAAATAACAAGTAGGGTCTTTCTCTTGTTTATAAACCCTGGGCTTTTATTATGTTTTTGTTAAGGTAAATGCTAAAACATTTTATTCATGCATGACACTATCCCTAGTTAGAAACTATTTCTAGCTCAATGCAAATTAAGCATTTTAAAAATGCTTACATGCATTTTTTTAAGTGCATTTATAAAAAACTTAATTCAAATCAAAATATCTGATTACTGCTCAGAGGATTCTCTATGAACAGTCAAATGGGCTTATTTGTATCAATATTAGTCTAATTTACAAAGTAGTAGTATTTAAATCTTTGTTTTCTTCTTATATATATGTTGGTACTATGACCTATACCACCATCCTGCCATACAAATACAGCGATGTAACTTTGATTTCTCCAATTAACTGCTGTTGTCACAACTTCTCCAAGTGATTAAAAAATCCTGTACTTCCATCTTCAGGTCTCCTTCCTGATCCATTAACTTACTTCCTGTCATATATTGATACTAAATGCTTGTATGTGCAACCCCTACCCTGCCACAAACTATTATGTTGAATCCTTAACACCTAATGTGACTGTATTTGGAGACAGGACTTTTATGGAGGTAATTAGGGGCTTTATAAGAAGAAATTCTAGAGGGCTCACTGTTTTTCTCTGCCATGTGAGGACACAATGAGAAAGTGGCTGTCTGCAAGCCAGGAAGAGAGCCCTCATAAGGAACAAGATTGGCTGCACCTTCATCTTGCTTTTAGCCTTTGGAACTGTGAGAAAATAAACTGTGAGTCTGTGGTCGTTTAAGTCACTAAATACGGTATTTTGTTATGGCAGCCCAATCTGACAAGAGAGCCCCTATCATATCACTTAGCCTACAGGGGCGTCCCCAGCTTCCAACATGTGGAGCAAGAAGTAGACAGGAAGATCGATTTCTTTTGTCTTTCCTCTTTGCTGCAAATTCTTCAGTGTAAGACAGCTACTTGCCACTGCTGTCATAATAAACTGTTGACAGTGCCCCAAAGGTCACAGTGATGGTGGTTCACACTTAAACCCCAAGGGATAGCTCTTGTATTTTGGAGTCACATATTCTGACATTTTTCTTAATCTTTATGATGTCCTGGGCATCAGAGACAGGAAGGATTATTGAGGAAGGAATTAACACTCTTCAAAGAACAATGTGGTCTTGGTAGTACTGTTCCCAGATCCTAGTCCAGATACTCTTCCTTCCCTTATACTTAGTTCTTCATTATATTTTCTCTGTGACAGTCATGAAAAGAATATAAAGCATGGCTTTTACCAAAAAATGGAACTTGTAAGTATTTGCAATGAGACAGATGACCTGTAACAAATGCTCAGATACTTTTTGAAATATATGATACATATGTGTATAAATATAGATGCATGTATGTATGTATATATAGGTATAGAAAGAGAGAGGGTTAGAATATATATAAATTTTTAGAATAGCCACTTATCATAGAATGGCTGGATATTTTTGGAGGTAAGGAAAAATATCATGACAGTCATTTAAAGGTATTCGCTTCATACACAGACTATTTTGGAAGAATTTTATGGGTGTAGGTCTACCAAATTACTTAGGGAATGTATTTCAGAGAATCATCAATGAAGAAGTAAAACTATCAGGAAGCTGAAATGTACTAAAGCAAAGAGCACAATAATTATTTCTTGAATGAAGTTGAATTTGACTTATACTATTCTGGGACTATTATATCACTACTAAGTTAGATAATATTTAATAGTGTGTTTGAAGAACTAGGACTTAAATTCCAATTTTAGTCTCTCTGGCCTAGACTAAAACATAAATGTCAATCAGAAGATGAAGTGAGAAAATGATATGGAAATACATATGTCAAATGATATCAGTGAGCCCAGAACTGCCACGGTGAGGAATTTGAATAAGCTGAGCCAGACATCTGAAGATTGAATGACCCTAGAAATCATATCCATATAAAAAGAAATCTTTCATTGAATTTGTATTTGATTTTAGAGGGTGAGTGAATTTTTACATAGACTATCTGCAATGCAGCTCTGCTTGTGGACTTTGGAGTCTTACAGATCTTTATAAAGATCCAACTTCTACCATTTCTAATTGTGGAATTTAACATCTACTCACTAAAATTTATTTGTAACCCCAAAATGAACACTCACAAGTGATTTCCTGGTCATTCACAAATGGTGCAGAGCAGCAAAAAAATGAGGGTTGCCAGGCATACATGTTCCCAGTTAAGGTCGAACGAGGTGATACTCTGCCTTCTGGTGTCAGCTCTCGAACTGCAAACAAATGTCCTCTTTGTGGTAAATTTAGTTTTTCACATTTTGGTGCCTTTTGTGGGTGGTTTTGCTCTTTAATCTGGTTCTCAACTACAGTGTTGAAGTACTGTCTAGTGTTCCTAAGTGCAAGAAAGCTGTCACGTGCCTTACAGAGAAAATGCGTGTGATAGATAAGCTTCATTCAGGCTTGAGTTATAGTGGTATGTGTACATTCAGTGTTAAAAAACCAACAGTAAAAAAGATACCTAAATAAGGTATCTGCAAGAAGAAACACACATAAAACATTGATCAGTTGATGAAATGTGACCAGAGGCTTGCAGAATTCCCCTGCGTTTCTCCTAGTAATAAGCGTTCAGTATTTGCTAATTCAGTGTTTGCGTTGACTTTACACAACATAACTACTGTGACTGAGAATCAACTGTATATACATAGAAAACAGAACTTGAGGCAGCTTTCTATTTTTGCTTTCACAAGAACAATGATATGTATGAGAACTAGATTTCAAATTCAATGATGCTGCTTGTCAGATGTTTCATTTTCAGAAGTTATCTCTTTCAGCTCTATTTCCATTATATTTTAAGAGGTGCAAATAATACCTCTTAAGTTTTGGGGGATGTGCTCAAGGTGCTAAAAATATACATAAAAATCATTCTAGAACACCATATCTATGTCCTTTGGACCTTTGAGCAAGTAGAGAATCTTTATTCTTCAAAGATTGACCATGTGATGTTTCTAATGATTCTAAAGCATTCAAAACTAAATGGGAATACTTTCTAACTAAAAGAAAAATAAAATTCAGTTTCCTCAAAAAGAGAAGGGAGGTACTAGTCCTGTGCAACCAACATAAGTCTAAGAACAAGAAATTTCAAAGAAACATAGACTCCCAGATGAATCTGATGCCCTTTTCCTTTCCTCTCTGGGACTGTGAAATCTAGCTCTTGGCTGATTAACTAAAATGAAAACATTTCCAAATTCCTTTTCCTTAAGTGAAAGAAAAAAAATGGCTCAATTAAATCATAAAGGAAAACAAATAATAAGAATCTGACTTGTGTAGATCTGACAGGGGCAATTTACTCCCCTGTCATCTGGTTGGCTGTTGTAATCTCGCCAAGATTCTCTTTTTTTGCAGCTGCTGGGTCTGGTTTTCCTGTCATTCACAAATGCAGTCAGATAACAGCTAGAGAATAGGCAGAGCTCTTGGCAATGAAATAATGTGCCTGAGAATGGTTCACAAAAGAATGGCTCTAAAATGGGTTTTGGACAGTCACGTGTTTAGGGTTTATAATCACTTATCCACTTGTACAGAATTCTTTATTTGGATTTTAGAAAAATAGTCCTTCATTGGTCAAATCTGAAAATCTAGAAAGCATCCAAGATGAGAAAAAGGACTTTTACAAACTAAAAAGAGATTTTTCTGTTGGCTGCACAAAATTGCTAAGTGAACAAATCAGAATGGCTAGTTGGATGAGGAAGGTGCTAGGGGATGGATACCTAACATGCCGAAAGATAGGGGAAAACATCTTAGGATGAATGGTGAGCTTTTTCCTTCCACTGAAGAGAAAATTTTCTTGGGTGATGGGAACCTAAAGTGGTTTCTGGGACTAAATGTACCTTTCATGCCATTGTGTTTATATAAAAAGAAAACAATACATTTTTCTTGGCTAATGTACAAATATTTTTTATTTTAGCCATGGTAACTATGGTTTGGCTTTGTTTTGTGTTTTTTAAGAAATGTATAGAATTTTAGTTTAGAAAATGGAATTAAGCTTCATGAATTGTTGGTGGGAATGAAATATAATATCAACCCTCTAGAGGGGAGTGAAGACTTGCATTTGCCTTTTGGCCTGGTGGCCATGTGAGGCCTTTATAAACAATCAAATATGTGTTGCCATGCTGTTTGTTACAGGAAATAATTTAAAAAAAAAAAACAAAAAAATCCCTCTAAGTGTCCACTTTAAGGAATTGGTTAAATAAACATGTTGAAATACTATGCAGCTGTAGAAAAGAATGGTGAAGCATTATATTTATAGAATTTGTTTTTAATTGGAAAATTCAAGGTTACTTACAGTGCATATAATATGATACTTTTTCTTTTAAAAAGTATGAGGAAGGTATATTCATATTTGCTTGCTG
This sequence comes from Balaenoptera musculus, assembly GCF_009873245.2. Classification (NCBI taxonomy): domain Eukaryota; kingdom Metazoa; phylum Chordata; class Mammalia; order Artiodactyla; family Balaenopteridae; genus Balaenoptera; species Balaenoptera musculus. Next base: position 45,381,696 of record NC_045798.1, read on the forward strand.
GTTACATAGAACAATTACATGGAATCCTATATAAAGAAACTAATAAATGGTGTTATCTACAGGGATAGATTTTAAGGGACTTCTCAATACTTTATATCTTTATTTTTGTTGTTCTTCAAGCATGAATATTCAAAAATGAAATTCAGGGATGTCTCTGGTTGTCCAGTGGTTAAGACTTCGCCTCCCAAAGCAGGGGGTGTGGGTTTGACCCCTGGTCAGGGAGCTAAGATACCACATGCCTCACCGCCGAAACACCAAAATATAAAACAGAAGCAATATTGTAACAAATTCATTAAAGACTTAAAAAAAAATGGTCCACATCAAAAAAAATCTTTAAAAAAAAAAGAAATGTAAAAAAAAAAAGGGAAAAGGCAAAAAGAAAAGCTCATAAATTAACTAGACTAACCTCTTTATTTACAAATAAAGAAACTTAGGACCAACATAGATAATTTATACAAATGTACATATCCTCTACTCCAATTTTAGTGCTGGGTCCTTTAGAGCAAGAGCTATATCCATTTGTCTTTATATTTCTAGTGATCCTTAACTCAGTGCTTTTACTCAATAAACAATAGTTGATTGACTGTCAACTTAAACGTATGTTGACAGCTTGTTTCAATTGTTCATATCTTAAAATATTCCAGCACATTAACCATCCTTATGATATGTCTTGTAATGATTGGCAAGCTTTCTTAATCAATACAGCTTATAATGGACTTATTAAGATCAGGTATGGTTGGATTCCATTTTGATACATTTGAGTAATACCGTTTTATCCACTCTACTGATTTTAAGCCTTGCCAATCTTAATGGCATGTCTGATTCACCTTTTCTGTAGCTTAATGCAATATCAAATAGAGGACATAATGAGTGGAAATGTATTTGAGGGTACAAATGAGCCCCTAAATAAAATTCCAGTCTATGACATTGGGTGGTTAAAATCTATTCCAATTAAACTCTTTTGAGATAGTAATTTATGATGAAAAGACTTTGAATATTTAAACATAGTTAAATGCTCAGAAGCTTTATTCTAATAAAATCATATATGTCTAAAAGAGATTTCAGAATATATCTACTGAAAGCAGAATCTACCTGTGGTAGGACTTATTAGTTTATTTTTGAAATAAAGCATTTGTTAAAATAGAGCTAAATTATACACTAAACAGTTAAGATCCTTGTCTTTTGGAGAATAGTTAGATAACACTTAAATACAAATAAATATGGGTATGGTTAAGAGATTTAGCAGAGCGTCAAGCATTTTCAAAATTTACTTCAATTTTTTTATATACATTTACATTTCTTTCTTGTTTCAAATTTTGTTGCATATGTATTAAGTGTAACTATTTAGTCAGAATGGGAGTTTTGTTTAGTGGAAATATGACCAAATAAGGTAAAGTTGAAAATTTTTGTTTCAGGAAACTGCTTAGCGCTGCAGTTCCCGAAGTGAGTTCCATGAAGTATTAAGTTTATGTACAATCTTAATATAGTCAATCAATATTTATTTTCAGGAGGAAGAAAACAAAATGCTAGTCCTTGTGGAACTTATGTTCTATTGAGGGATTCAGATCTCACACAAAGAAACAAGCATGTACTAGACATGTCAGATTATTATATGTGCTAAGAAGACCAAGGCAGCCTAAGATGATTGAGCACAATGGTATTAGGGTCTGCCATTCCTACTGGATATTCAGGGAAGGCCTCTTAGGTAAGAGGTTATCTGAGCAGAGATGTAATGCAGAGCGAGGGAGGTGTGGGATATCTAGGGGCAGAGGGTTACTTGAAAAGCGAAGAAAAAAAAATTTTAAACCCAGGAGGTGTTAGTGTCCTTGGAAAATTGTAGAAATGTCAAGGAGGCTAGTGTGGCTGGACAGAAGAAGAGAAGAATAGAGGATAAAGCCAAAGGTCTTTGGAGTGTGGGAAACTTAAAGAGATGGTAAGGATTTTGGATTTTTTTCTCAGTGAGGAAGATAGTCATTGGAGGATTGTAAGCAAAGAAGTAAAATGCCATTCAATAATTACTAGTCAGTATTAGGTCTAATAATGATAATTTTATATTAAATATATATTAAAATATATCATTGGATGTATTGAATACTTATTGCAATTTAAATATGTATCAAACTTTGAACATTTCCATTTCTCAGTGATTGTCTTTCCCTAATTTTGTTAATCTAAATGCACACTATATTTCCTACTAATATTTTATAAATACCTTGTACATTTTAATGTGTTTCAAGGCAAAATCTGTTTCAAAACTGTGGTCTAGAGAAACATTGTGATTCTATTCTTTCATTGAGCATCTACCATGTGCCAGGTATAAGCTTATTGATACTTAAGAGATGACTTTCTTATGTTTTATTGATATAGATTTCTTGAAATGTGAAAATTTATAGCAGTTTGAAAAAAAAGAAATTAAGTGCATACAAGTTATAGAGACAACTCCAAGCATTAAGGGATTGACAAAGCTCTGAGAGAGAGAAGATTTCATGGTAGGGTTCCTAGAAATTCAATGCCTGTGCTAAGTTTTGAAAAGCAAACGGGAGGTTTCGGGGTGGGCAAATTAGATGAGTGCATTAAAGTAGTGGGAATAACCTGTGTAATGACATTGATCTATGAGTCTGGAGACCTCTAAGTAGCTAGGTTCGAACAATCAATTGTCTTTTTTACCTATTAAACATAAAGCAGCTGAGAATAAGACAATAGGTGGGCCTATGGTGAACCAGAAGATTCATGTCCATCTTAAGTAAGTATAAATATGTGTTGCTACACACACACACACACACACGGATATACATGCATATATACACTTCGCAAAAATCAAACAAAATGTATCTTTAGGCCAGATTTATTAGATTTCTTTATTTGTGTCACCAGATTTGGTATAAAGGTTGAGAAAAGTAGTGGATAATAATAGATTAGTAGGCAATAATTATGTAAGATTTGGAACCTAGGAAACCATCAACATGAGGCTATTTTGGAGAATCACATTTTGGTAACTAAGTAAAGAATAAATTAGAAGCAGGAATAAGGAAAACTATTAGGTTGCTCTATTGGGATAGTTCAGCAAACTTACAAATTTGGTAGTAAGAGAATGTTGAATAGATATGTGTCATTTTATGGAGGTCTAATTGACAGGATATACTAACTACTTATCTGTGAGAGATGATGAAAATATAGGGTGAGTGAATTTTCTGATATGGACACCTAGATGGGTGGTACTAATGGAAACAAGAAAAGAGCTATAGGAGGCTGATCAGAGTTAAGGAGAATAAATGTAAGTCAGGCTATCTTTTATCTGCTTCCAGAAGCTCCTTTTCTAGATCTTCAAATATTAAATTTGGTTTTATTAAATATTTATGACATCAGTGTATACTTGATATTATAAGTATCACAGTATTTGAGATTTGTGGCATCATAATTGTATAGATTATAAAATCGACAACTTTCCAAATTCTGAAATTGAATGTTTCAAAATATGATTTTATACAATGTTACTTAAGAAAGTTTTATAACCATTGAAATAATGAAAAGCTTTACTACAAGAAATCTAGAAGTGTCCTTGGAAATGATCTAAGCAAGTACACTTGTTCTATAGCTGAGAAAACCAAGACACAAAGATATTCAGGTGACATGCCCAAGACTGGACAGTTATTTGGTAGCAGAATCATATAATTTAAACTCTGATGAAAGACTTTAAGTTAAAGTAAACTTACTAATATGTTCTTAATGTGGATTTAAGAAGGAAGTAGGGGCTTATGATACATCAAGAACATGATGACCCAGTTTTGTCCCTTTTTATGGCTGAGTAATAGTCCACCACATCTTCTTCATCCATTCCTCTGTTGATGGATATTTAGGTTGCTTCCATGTCCTGGCTATTGTAAATAGCACTGTAATGAACATTGGGGTTCATGTGTCTTTTTGAATTATGGTTTTCTCTGGGTATATGCCCAGGAGTGGGATTGTTGGGTCATATGGTAGTTCTATTTTTAGTTTTTAAAGGAACCTCCATACTGTTCTCCATAGTGGCTGTACCAATTTACATTCCCACCAACAGTGCAAGAGAGTTCCCTTTTCTCCACACCCTCTCCAGCATTTATTGTTTGTAGATTTTTTGATGATGGCCATTCTGACTGGTGTGAGGTGATACCTCATTGTGGTTTTGATTTGCATTTCTCTAATAATTAGTGATATTGAGCATCTTTTCATGTGTTTGCTGGCCATCTGTTTGTCTTCTGTGGAGAAATGTCTATTTAGGTCTTAGGTCATTTGTAGAGATATGGATGGACCTAGAGACTGTCATACAGAGTGAAGTAAGTCAGAAAGAGAAAAACAAATATTGTATATTAATGCATATATATGGAATCTAGAAAAATGGTATAGATGATCTTATTTGCAAAGCAGAAATAAAGACACAGATGTAGAGAACAAACGTATGGATAACAAGGGGGAAGATGGGGTGGGATGAATTGGGAGATGTGAATTGACATATTTACACTATTGATACTATGTATAAAATAGATAACTAATGAGAACCTACTGTACGCTCAGGAAACTCTACTCAGTACTCTGTGGTGACCTAAATGGGAAGGAAATCCAAAAAAGAGGGGATATATGTATACATAAAGCTGATTCATTTTCCTGTACAGTAGAACTAACACAACATTGTTAAACAACTATACTCCAATAAAAATTAATTAAAAAATTAATTAATTAATTAATTAAAAAAAAAAGAATGAGCAGACATTTCCCATGGAGCATACTTTTTATATTCAACATGTTTGATAAAATATTTCCATTGCTTATACAAGTCTAAATGTAACTTTGCATGTTTTTTCGTATCATTGTTTGATATTATCAGATTCCAATGGGCCTAAAATTTGTCTCTTTGATTAATTTAGACAACACAGCACTGCTGCATGGTCTAAATTATAGAGGACTTGATGTTGACAATGATGGACATTACAGAAATAAGATGTAAGTTAGCTACACAATTTTTAAAAATTGTGGAACAAAATGTTGATTATAAACATTCTGTGTCATTTGATTGGACATTTGCTGAAGTGAGATGACTTTGCAGCTGATCAGTGTGAAACAGATGATTCTTTTTCTCTTATCGGCATGATGAATCTACTTCTACAGTAGTCTTTTTTTTTCAGGATAGACTGTTAATTCACATCCTGTAAATTCATGAAGACTATTCCACAGACAGTCATATGGATTAACTTCTGTTAATTACCACTGAAATGGTGGGCTTTCTGCATAAACTGTGAAATGATCCTTTAGAGAATAGGCTGAAAATGACTTTGAAGCCTCTGCTGCCGCTGAACCCTTTGGTTCTGTGGTGCAACATTTAGCCCCTTTGTAATTTAATTTCCTACTTTGAAATGTCACTCGCCAAATACCAATTCGACTCCCCTTACTCTACATCCAAAAATCCTATCATAAATGTCACATATGATAAAGAAATGGATTACGTGGATTTGCGAGTGGGAATTTCTTAGGAATGAATTCTCAGAGATACAATATTATTTTCACTCCATGAAAATGTTCACGTGGTTTGCACAATGATTCTATTTCCATAATGTGCACCTAAACCCATGGATCTCTGTATTATTTCAATGTGGTTACGTGTGATTCAGGTTAGCCTTCATGTAAGCTGAGAATCCTATATTTAACTCTAGTTCAGCTGAAATTTGGCATAAGTCATATCCTATTTTTGACTATTGGCATAAACTACTGGACAAATTATTGTTTCATTTTTCTATAAAAATTGATTGACTTTCTAAATCTTTCCAGCGCTCTGATTTCTTTTGGAAGTAAAGAACACTAAAGTAAGACCTATTCAGAGGTCAACTGCTATTCTTCAAAGAGTGACTTTAAGTTATTTAAACCTCCAAGGACTCTGAAATAGACTGTAGTATAAATATTTCAGTGGTGCAATTTTCCATCAATAAAAGGATACACTCGTACTAAATCAAACCAAAAAAAAAAAAAAAAAAGTGGAAAGCTTAGCATTTTGCTGAGCTTGTAAGTATTTCAGTCATGTTGCTGAATACATGCCATTCCAAAAAAATATCCTTTGATCTAGTTTTCTACAATTTTCATATGGTTTGATTCTATCTTCTCTTTTAGCAATGAGGTAGCAGTATAAAGAATGATTTGTATGTATGAAACGTTTTGTAAATCTCAAGAGTATACTTGAATTATACTCTAATTTCAAGTCATTGCTTTTTAAGTGTATATATAGCTACATAAAAATATTTTCAAATTGGAACAATCTCCTTATTTTTTTCTTGATTAGCCCTTAAACTCTATATATTTGTAAGCTTTTATGTCTACAGTATCTTACATTGCTCTTTTGGTGATGGTATAGGTAAAGCTAGAAAAACTTTAGCATGTCTTCTGAGCTTCAAAATGTTGACCTCTTAGTGTAGCACTTGTTATTGGTTTGGTTCTACATTTCCAATAAACATCAAGTACAATGCATTATGTAAGGATAAAAATCTATTCAGCAGATTTTCTGTTTCAAAGAGACCTAGAAGGTAAAGATATATATCTCACCCACTGATTCTCATCTTGGACTTCAGGACTAGCATACCCTGGAAAAAAGTTGTTGCAACTGCTTTTCAAGGTCAGTGAACAATTAATCCAGTTGACACAACATGACATCAGAAGAGTAAGTAAAATGCATTTGCCAAAATCTTGTAACACTCAGCTATGGTTATCTTGACTACCACCTTTATTTTTGTCCTAAGAGTCCCCACTTAAAATATAAATTCCAAGGAAATTTTCTGGATTTGGAATCTGATTTTGAATAAGGAATAATTTCTCCAAATACCTGTGTGAACTAAGAGAAATATCCTATTCATTTTCCTTACTTGAGAAATGGTGATAATGCATTCCCTCACTTGATTCTATTTTTAGATCAAATAAACAAATAATTTGAAAGTATTTTCAAAACTGTCAAATACTATCTAAATATTCAATACAAGTGTTGTTATTATCATAAAAAAACTTTCCCCACCAAACAAATCATGAAAAAACACTATGGCATTTGCTTTTTTAAAGGATATTAATGAGGCTGCACTGAATGTTGATTTATTTGGCTTACAATGAATATTTTGTGTTTCTTCCCTAATTTTTCCCAATAGATAATCTGTGGTTTAGTATCTCTTGTGTTTGCATCAAAGGCTTTAAATCGGGATGCAAAACTTACGGTTGAACTTGAGTAATAGGACTCAAGGAAATTGAGAGGTACACCACAATGGAAAGAATTATGACGGTGTGAGGATGGTCACCGACTGCAATAAGAGTGAAAGAAGAGGCCTGACATTGTCTTGGTGAGGCCTCAGCGGACCTAAATATAATGGGCTTCCCAGATTTTTTAGGTATTTGGTGCAATTTGGCACTTTTGGTTCTGGTCAGTGCTAGCTTTCAGCGAGGAGATGTGGTGAATCCCATGTAATTTCTGGCATTTTTTTGCACCACACGGCATGTGGGATCTTAGTTCCCCAACCAGGGATAGAACCAGGGCCCCCTGCTGCATTGGAAGCACAGAGTCCTAACCACTGGACCGCCAAGGAAGTCCGGGCGTTTACTTTTAAAGACGAGGATGGAGTAGGCGTGAATATTGGGGCTTGGGTTTTAATACTAGTCAGTGGGGATGAGAAAGCTGAATTCAGAAAGAAACATTTGGCTTTATTACCATATATATCAAGGAGTATATGTGAATATGTCTTATCCTTTTCCAGGCTAGTAGTCTCAAAAAAGTGTATGCTACATTTTCTGTATTTATGTGATTTTTTTATCACTTCATAATTTACTGTTGCAATTCAAACATTTAAAATTTTAAACATATATATACACACACACACATATATATGAACACATATATTTTTCCTCCCTTTCCCCATATGCCGTCTCCTTCTCTTTACTCCTTTCCCTTTCTCTACACTATTTTTGTGATTTGAATGTCCTGATACTGCCTGGAGAGGAAGAACTAAGCCAAGGCAGTGCATCCTGAAAAGCAATGGTGGTTATCCGTTCCTGCCTCTTTAAGCATCCAGTTTCAACCACCAGGATTTCGTTCAACCTTCTGAGACTAAACTATGAATAAAGATAATGTTATTTTTATGTTCTCTGGGCCATACATAGTCTCTATTCCAGGGGCTTTTAAATCTTTAGAGGCGCAAAATTCACCTGTGATGTTTAAAATTGGCACCTGCCCAGACTCAACCGCTTTTGATTCTTATTCAGCAGATCTGGGACGGAACCTAAAAAGTTGCATTTCTAACAAACACCCAAAATGACTGGATGCAAGAATCCTGTGGGTTACATTTTTGTAACAATGTGAACTCTGAAAACGTTTACAATTTTTATTTCATACAGTAAAAAAACGAAAAACTAAAAACAGATGTTGAGAAGCAGGGAAATAGCTCTACAAGACAGTTTACCAACGTGCACAGAACTGCTATGACTCGTTCTAATTATACGTGTTCTCCTTTAATTTGCCCATACATTCCTTTTAATTATAAAAATAACTTTTTCCAAACATATTCCCTCATCAGATGTTATTAGCTTTTCCCCTAAGGTCTAAGAGAACTAAGATTTGCTTGCAATGTCCCTTTGCATCTCTAGCAGTTTGACACAACTACTGATGCTGCGAGATCTCTACCTGGAATTTCCCACCCCAGATTCCTAGGCCTCCTACGTAGAACAGAATCACTGCCTGACATTAGAGTAACTTTTTAAACATCTAAATAAACTTGTTTTTATTGCTGTTGTAATTCTATCTGTGTCACTCTGGTAAGATTTTAGGGTATCATGCAATTTTAAAATAACAAATTTTTTTAAGTTCAAAAGTCTTTAAAGGATTGCCACTTGTATTTCACTAAAGGGCAAGTAGCCTGTACAAGAGTAGACATTAGATCCAGGGGCGAGAATCACCTGATTAAGAGCATTCAGAAATCAAAGGTGGGGGTGATTTTTGAAAGAACCTACAAATTAAAAAAACAAAGGCCATCTGCTCTACTATACATATACCAGATAAGGAATGTTATTTTTAATTTTATACTTGTAGCATTTTGATCTCTAAAGTGTGAGTTTTATTAATCAAACACCGCAAGCTAAAATATAAAATTTGAAAATGTTCAACAGTGAATTGTTAATTTGTTGTTTCACATTTTTCTTGGTTAGGGATTTTTAATAGCCTCTTAACATATTAAGTTTTCTGTGTATATGTCAGATGTGAATATACCAAATTCCTCAATTATACATCATAGTTTTCAATGTTGCTGGTCAAAGGGCATGAACACTGAAGCCAAATGTGTCTCAGTCATTCTCTGCTATAAATGCATGTTTTGTTAATACGGTGACTTTTTCGTCCACTCACTAGCTGGATAACCTCAGGTAAGCTACTTAAACTCTTTGCCTCAGTTTCCTCATCTTTAAAACTGGTATGATATTAGAACCTAATTCATAGGGCATTGTATGGATGATAACATGTTTGTTTATTTAAAGCAGTTAGGACAGAGCTTGGCATGTAGTAAACCCATATGGTAAATAGCTAACTGTAGCTATTATTATTAGTGTCACCTGGGATAGGGGATTCCGAGTAGTACTTGTGGAGAAGGTAGTGAAAAATATTCTACCTATCCCAGAATATGATAAATATTGCTGAAAATTATTGCTGGACATTTCAGAAATATTCTCAGATATTTTGTTTTAGTTTTCTTGAAAGAAGATTCTTCCATTTATTGTGGGATTTCCTGCATAACTAGTAGCTTAGAAAATTTATTCTAAATAATGAGACAGATAAATTACTTAGCCAAATGTCTTAGTCAGTGTGGGCTGACTAAGTATCATAGATAGGATGGCTTTTAAAAACAGAAATTTATTTCTCATAGTTTTGGAGGCTGGAAGTCTGAGATCAGGGTGCCAGCATGGTCTGGTTAAGGTGAGGGCCGTCTTCCGGATTGCAGATGGCCATGTTCTCTTGTATCCTCACAAGGCAGAAGGAACAAGAAAGAAATCTCAGGGGGCTCTTTTATAAGGCCAATAATTCCATTCATGAGGGTTCTACCCTCATGACCTAATTACCTCCCAAAGGCCTACCTCCTAATACCATCTCATTGAGGATTAGGATTTCAACAGATGAATTGGCAGGGGGAGGGGGTGTATAAACCTTCTGTCCATAACATAAAGTTATCAACTAATTATTTTTTTTCCTTTTCTCTTTTGTTATTTCTATCTATCTGACAATTGTCTCCGAATTACAGGATGCTGAATGGGGACTAACTTTCACACTTATTCACACATATTAAATGACAGATAAAGTATGAAATCTCAGTAACAGATTCTGTGCCCCATATCTAAGGGAAATATTTTTAAATACCATTTTGCTAACTAATAGAAAAATATTAAAATTCAAAAATACCAAACAACATAAAAACAAACTTAAGAAGCTTTAGATAAAATTCATATTAATAGCCTTATTATTAGCTAAATTCTAGAATAAAATTATTTTTAGTGAGCAATACATAATTTTTAATTTCTAGATTTACAGTGGTATTTAAAAGGATATATAAAATTTTTGGTATAACTATTAAATAAATTTTAAGGACTGGTATACTTTTGGCAAAAAAGTCTGTCGATATTTCTCTCATTGCTTGAAGGAAGTTATTAAAAATGCACAAGGTAATCTCATACTGCTGGAAGAGTTGGCAAATAACTCAGCAACAACTGTACATACAAAACTGAATCCACTTGGGTTTGAAAGAACTTCCCATGTAGTCTGCACCTTGCCCACTGCAAAGACTGAAATAGGACAGGAAATCCAGTGAGATTTACTGCAGAGTCTAAAACAAAAGCCATGAAAGTGAATGAATAACAAAAACGTAAAAATAACTAGCTTTATTGTTCGTGATTCTTGTATCAATATATTCCTGATACAAGTTTTTTGCCTGTCCTACACTTTACTTATCTTTCCTTAAAAAGAAGAAATATAGATTCGATTTGCCTTTCCCTGATGATTACTGATGGCAAGCATCTTTTCATGTGCTATTAACTATCTGTATGTCTTCTCTGGAAAAATACCTATTCAGGTTCTCTGTCCATTTTTTAATTGGATTGTTTTTTTGATATTGAGTTGTATGCATTCTTTATATGTTTTAGAATTAATCTTTTATTGTATATATCATTGGCAAATATCTTCTCCCATTCAGTAGGTTGCCTTTTGTTTTGTTGCTAGTTTCCTTAGCTGTGCAAAAGCTTTTTAGTTTGATGTAGTCCTATTTGTTTATTTTTGCTTTTGTTGACCTTGCTTGAGGAGACAGAGCTAAAAAGATGTTGCTAAGACTGATGTCAAAGAGCATACTCCCTATGTTTTCCTCTAGGAGCTTTATGGTTTGAGTTCTTACATTTAAGTCTTTAATCCATTTTGAATTTATTTTTGTAGATGGTGTGAGGAAATGGTTTAGTTTCATTTTTTTACACGTAGCTGTCCAGTTTTCCCAGGAAAACTTATTAAAGAGACTGTTTTTTCTCCATTATATATCATTGACTCATTTGTCATATATTAACTGATCATATGTGCATGGGTTTCTTTCTGGGCTCTCTATTCTGTGTCATTGGTCTAAGTGGTTTTGTGCCAGTACCATATTGTTTTGATTACTATAGCTTTCTAACATAGTTTGAAGTCAGAGTGCATGATACCTCACATCTGTCAGAATGGCTATCATCAAAAAGATGAGAAATAACAAGTGTTGGTGAGGAAGTGGAGAAAAGGCAACCCAGGTACACTGTTGGTGGGAATGTAAATTGGTATACCCACTATAAAACAGTATGGAATTGCCTCAAAAAAATAAAAATAAAACTAACATGTGACCCAGCAATTCGACCTCTGTGTATTTATCAGTAGAAACCAAACTACTAATTCAAAAAGATATATGCACACCAATGTTCACTGTAGCATTATTTACAATATCCAAGATAAGGAAACAACCTAAGTGTCCACTGATAGATAAATGGATAAACAAATTGTGATATACATAAACAATGGAATAACAGCCATAAAAAAGAATGAAATCTTGCCACTTGGACAACATGGATAGACCTAAAGGATATTATGCTATGTGAAATAAGTCAGACAGAGAAAGACAAATACTGTATGTTTTCATTTACACATGAAATCTAAAATATAAAACAAAGACCAAATATAATAAAACAGAAAGAGACTCAAAGATACACAGCACAAACTAATGGTTACTGGGGCAAAGGGGAGAAGGGCGAAAGGAGAGTCAAAATAGGTGAAGGGGATAAGAGGTACAACTACTATTATACAATAATAAGTCACAAGAATGTACTACACAGCACAGAAAATATAGTCAATAATATATTGATAACTTTGTATGATGCATAGTGTATAAAAATATCAAATCACTATCTTGTACACCTGAAACTCATATAATATTGTATGTCAATGATTCTTCAATAAGAGTAAAGAATATCACTATTTCCCTCAAACAGCTAGTGTCTCAAGCATTACTCATAGTTTGTAGTATGTTTTTGACTAAAAAAAAAAATTCCAAGTGCAAAATATTTAAACTGGCAAAACAGACATATAATTATACTTATTTTAAATACTTCCCTATTAAAATAGACCCATTCATACTTTCACATAACCATGGAAAATGGCAGCCACTTAAATCTATGTTGCCCCACAGTTACTCCAAAAACAATGCAGAAAAACAAGAAGACCAAAGAAAATTACACAAAAATAATGCATTCAAAAGACAGAAAATTCCAAAATTACAAATTACCTTCTAAAAAAAGGAAAAAACCTACCACATCCCAGCAGGTGATCTCCACACTCCAGCCACAGCCTTAGCCATGAGCAAGAGCACACACAACCTTAACCATGGTTGGAAATGCGCATCATCAGTGATGGGACAAAGCAATACCAGGTGCCTCCTGATGTGATGTACTGAGAAGGACATAATACACATGCTGGATTCTTGCAAAAACTATACAACCTGCATCTAACAATATGGACTAATTAGTCAAATTCAAAATTGGAGACATTCTCAAAGATAACTGGCCTGAACTTTTCAATAATATAATGCAATGTTAAGTCTGACAGACACGAAAACTAAAGGTAATGTGTCATCTGAGATTGGATCCTGGAATAGGAAAGGACATTAGTGGCACAATTGGCAAAATCTGAATAAGGTCCATAGATTAGATAATACTGCATTATCAATGTTATTTTCCTCCTTTTGATAATTGTATTCTGGCTATGTAAAGGAATGTTCTGTTTTAATAAATACATTGAATTTATAAATACACTGAAGTAGGGACTTCCCTGGCGGTCCAGTGGTTAAGACTTTGCCTTCCAATGCAGTGGGTGGGGGTTTGATCCATGGTCGGGGAGCTAAGATCCCACATGCCTCGCAGCCAGAAAACCAAAACACAAAACAGAAGCAACATTGTAACAAATTCAATAAAGACTTTAAAAATGGTCCACATCAAAAAAATCTTTAAAAAAATATGCTGAAGTATTTAGAGGTAAAAGGTATTTAAATGTAAAATTTGAGTCTTGCAAAAATGTAAAAACTATACACACACATAGATAAATAGACACACAGATAAAGAAAAGGGGACAGAGAGAGATTGAAAAGAAAATGATGAAGCCTGTGTAAAAACATGTTAACATTCATGGAATGTGCATGAAATGTATATGAGAATTCTTTGCACTATTTTTATTCTCCTTTGTACTTTTTACTAAAGTAGTCTGAAATTATTTCAAAAGAAAAGTTAAAAACATATATCCCCAAACTCTTGATGAGTTCAGCCTTAACTGGAAGCATACAGATTCTGATCATGAAAGGTTGTGATATATTAGTTGTAAAGCATGTTTCCTATTTGTTTCCCTCTTTTACTACCCCATCATGATACAAAGCTTTATGTAGCTCATTGCATAATCATTAGACAATTATCATTTTTAAAAAACTGGCCAAACTAATAGTATAAACTAGAGCGAATCTGAAACTAGAGCTAATCTGAAACAAATAGTACAAACTACAGCTAATCTGAAACTTGTCATAACCGTTACACATTCCATAGCCTGAAATAAGAAAAAATAGTATCTTCAACAATATTGAATTGTCAGAGGACAAAAAAATACTTTAATGAATTTCACTATTTTAGAGATAACCTTGAGAAATTGGGATCAAAAGATAGGAGAGAGCAGGTGGCTTCAAGTCCATCCAGGGGAGGCAACGTCTTTACAGATGATAGACATTGCATGCAAACAGTGGCTGCATTTGCAGGGGTGCTGCATGCAGGCATACAGTGCTTGTAATTGAGGATGATTAGGGTTAATGACTCCAGTAATGTACACTTTCAAGCCGGCAGGACAATGTAATTTATATCAAACCTATTCACTATCTCTTCAGGCATTTTGCCTGGTTTAATCTTAGCCCGGCTCTGGCTGCAGAGGGATGCTCTGGAAACTTCACAGCTGGCTCATATTAAAATGTTCATGGTCTCCCCCACCCCCCAATCCCTCCAGTATATTCAGAAGTAAGTAAAGCTGTTTGAGTCTTGATATCAGCTGGATGGCTCAGAGCCTGTCATAGTTTAACGTGACAGGACCAAGATCTTTAGTCCTAAAAACACTAGGTTTCAGTGTGCAGAAAGGAAGCAAAACATCTGTCTGTGAAATTCGCTGATGAGGTGTTAACCAACAACAGCTACACTTTTTGGTAAAAGGAAGCTGTTTTACATTTCAATACACTGTGAAACACAACATTCTGTGAGGGTTTTCAAAAGATAAAAATTATCAGTTAATACAAAATATGACCAGTCTCCGTTTCTCCAAATACCAGGAGTAAATCCCTAGCAAGCAAAACTGTTTATGGATTCAATTCAGGAATAGATCCTATTTAGAAGCTAGACTATTCATTTAAATCCAGTGCCAGATAAATCTCTAAAACAAGAACTTTTTTTTAACTATGAAATTAAGCATAAACACGTCTTCTTTCTTTTTGTTTGTTTTTTGGCTTACCGTCATTTTAGAGAGGGGTAAGGAGAAGTTTCTATATACTTGCACTTGTAATTTTCAGACTCTGATTACAAATACCAAAGCATGACAGAGTATGTACACAAATGAGATGGAAAAATATATGAGGGGCCTAAGGCTCAAGATAATTACAGTTCTGAAAAAAAAAATGCTATTGTGTTACACGCCTCAGTTCTGTAAGTAGAGTTTTTCTTTCTATGCAAGCAAATGCAAATCACTACATTTGATCAGTTCCAGAATCAACATTTTCAGTCTAAACAATGATATCCGTCAATGACAACAATAGGATGGGCTTGGAAAGTAAGGTTAAAACATCCATGTCCTGGTCTCAGTGCTAGGTAAATGGCGCAGAGAATGATTGGTATGTGAAAGGAAGAATAAGGTTTGGATGGCAAAGTGGATATAAGCTTCAGGAAAATACAAATAACTCAGCTGATTATGGGACTGTGACATTTTTCATACACACAAGTATTTCACAATTTATTTTATTTTATTTTATTTTTAAACATCTTTCTTAGAGTATAATTGCTTTACAAAGGTAGTGTTCATTTCTGCTTTATAACAAAGTGAATCAGCTCTACATATACATATATCCCCATATGTCCTCCCTCTTGCGTCTCCCTCACACCCTCCCTATCCCACCCCTCTAGGTGGTCACAAAGCACGGAGCTGATCTCCCTGTGCTATGTGGCTGCTTCCCACTAGCTATCTATTTTACATTTGGTAGTGTATATATGTCCATGCCACTCTCTCACTTCATCCCAGCTTACCCTTCCTGCTCCCTGTGTTCTAAGTCCATTCTCCACCTCTGTGTCTTTATTCCTGTCCTGTACCTAGGTTCTTCAGAACCTTTCTTCTTTTTTTTTTTTTTTAGATTGCATATATATGTATTAACATACGGTATTTGTTTTTCTCTTTCTGACTTACTTCACTCTGTATAACTGACTCTAGGTCCATCACCTCACTACAAATAACTCAATTTCGTTTCCTTTTATGGCTGAGTAATACTCCATTGTATATATGTGCCACATCTTTATCCATTCATCTGTCGAAGGACACTTAGGTTGTTTACATGTCCTGGCTATTGTAAATAGAGCTGCAATGAACATTGTGGTACATGACTCTTTTTGAATTATGGTTTCTCAGGGTATATGCCCAGTAGTGGGATTGCTGGGTCATATGGCAGTTCTATTTTTAGTTTTTTAAGGAACCTCCATACTGTTCTCCATAGTGGCTGTATCAATTTACATTACCACTGACAGTGCAAGAAGTTTCCCTTTCCTCCACACCTTCTCCAGCATTTATTGTTTGTAGATTTTTTGATGATGGCCATTCTGAAGGTGTGAGGTGGTACCTCACTGTAGTTTTGATTTGCATTTCTCTAATGATTAGTGATGTTGAGCATCCTTTCATGGGTTTGTTGGCAATCTGTATATCTTCTTTGGAGAATTGTCTGTTTATATCTTCTGCCCATTTTTGGATTCGGTTGCTTGTTTTTCTGATATTGAGCTGCATAAGCTGTTGTAAATTTTAGAGATTAATCATTTGTCAGTTGCTTCATTTGCAAATATTTTCTCCCATTCTGAGGGTTGTCTTTTCATCTTGTTTATGGTTTCCTTTGCAGTGCAAAAGCTTTTAAGTTTCATAAGTTTCCCATTCGTTTATTTTTGTTTTTATTTCCATTTCTCTAGGAGGTGGGTCAAAAACGACCTTGATGTGATTTGTCATAGAGTGTTCTGCCTATGTTTTCCTCTAAGAGTTTTATGGTGTCTGGCCTTACATTTAGGTCTTTAATCTATTTTGAGTTTATCTTTGTGTATGGTGTTAGGAAGTGTTCTAATTTCACTCTTTTACATGTAGCTAACCAGTTTTCCCAGCACCACTTATTGAAGAGGCTGTCTTTTCTCCATTGTATATTCTTGCCTCCTTTATCAAAGATAAGGTGACCATATGTGCGTGCATTTATCTCTGGGCTTTCTATCCTGTTCCATTGATCTATATTTATGTTTTTATGCCAGTACCATACTGTCTTGATTACTGTAGCTTTGTAGTATAGTCTGAGGTCCAGAAGCCTGATTCCTCCAGCTCCGATTTTCTTTCTCAAGATTGCTTTTGCTATTCGGGGTCTTTTGTGTTTCCATACAAACTGTGAAATTCTTTGTTCTAGTTCTGTGAAAAATGCCATTGGTAGTTTGATAGGGATTGCATTGAATCTGTAGATTGCTTTGGGTAGTATAGTCATTTTCACAATGTTGACTCTGGATTCCAATCCAAGAATATGGTATATCTCTCCATCTGTTTGTATCATCTTTAATTTCTTTCATCAGTGTCTTATAATTTTCTGCATACAGGTCTTTTGTCTCCTTAGGTAGGTTTATTCTTAGGTATTTTATTCTTTTTGTTGCAGTGGTAAATGGGAGTGTTTCCTTAATTTCTCTTTCAGATTTTTCATCATTAGTGTATAGGAATGCAAGAGATTTCTGTGCATTAATTTTGTATCCTGCTACTTTACCAAATTCATTGATTAGCTCCAGTAGTTTTCTGGTAGCATCTTCAGGATTCTCTATGTATACTATCATGTCATCTGCAAACAGTGACAGCTTTACTTCTTCTTTTCCGATTTGGATTTACTTCTTTTCTTCTCTGATTGCTGTGGCGAAACCTTCCAAAACTATGCTGAATAATACTGGTGAGAGTGGACAACCTTGTCTTGTTCCTGATCTTAGAGGAAATGGTTTCAGTTTTTCACCATTGAGAATGACGTTGGCTGTGGGTTTGTCATATATGGCCTTCATTATGTTGAGGTAAGTTCCCTCTATGCCTACTTTCTGGAGGGTTTTTATCAAAAATGGGTGTTGAATTTTGTCAAAAGCTTTTTCTGCATCTACTGAGATGATCATATGGTTTTTCTCCTTCAATTTGTTAATATGGTGTATCACATTGATTGATTTGCATACATTGAAGAATCCTTGCATTCCGGGGATAAACCGCACTTGATCATGGTGTATGATCCTTTTAATGTGCTGTAGGATTCTGTTTGCTAGTATTTTCTTGAGGTTTTTTGCATCTATGCTCATCAGTGATATTGGCCTGTAGTTTTCTTTTTTTGTGACATCTTTGTCTGGTTGTGGTATGAGGGTGATTCTGGCCTCATAGAATGAGTTTAGGAGTGATCCTCTCTCTGCTATATTTGGGAAGAGTTTGAGAAGGATAGGTGTTAGCTCTTCTCTAAATGTTTGATAGAATTTGCCTGTGAAGCCATCTGGTCCTCAGCTTTTGTTTGTTGGAAGATTTTTAATCACAGTCTCAATTTCAGTGCTTGTGATTGGTTTGTTTATATTTTCTATTTCTTCCTGGTTCAGTTTTGGAATGTTGTGCTTTTCTAAGAATTTGTCCACTTCTTCCAGGTTGTCCATTTTATTGACATATAGTTGCTTGTAGTAATCTCTCATGATCCTTTGCATTTCTGCAGTGTCAGTTGTTATTTCTCCTTTTTCATTTCTAATTCTATTGATTTGAGTCTTCTCCCTTTTTTTCTTGATGAGTCTGGCTAATGGTTTATCAATATTGTTTATCTTCTCAAATAACCAGCTTTTAGTTTTACTGATCTTTGCTATTGCTTCCTTCATTTCTTTTTCATTTATTTCTGATCTGATCTTTATCATTTCTTTCTTCTGCTAACTTTGTGGGTTTTTTGTTCGTCTTTCTCTTATTGTTTTAGGTATAAGGTTAGGTTTTATTTGAGATGATATTTCTTGTTTCTTGAGGTAGGATTGTAATACTATGAACTTCCCTCTTAGAACTGCTTTTGCTGCATCCCATAGGTTTTGAGTCATTGTGTTTTCATTGATATTTGTTTTTAGGTATTTTTTCATTTCCTCTTAGATTTCTGCAGTGATCTCTGGGTTACTAAGTAATGTGTTGTTTAGCCTCCTTGTGTTTTTATTTTTTAACCGATATTTTCCTGTAATTGATATCTAGTCTCATAGCGCTGTGATCAGAAAAGATACTTGATATGATTTCAATTTCCTTAAATTTACCAAGGTTTGATTTGTGACCCAAGATATGATCTATCCTGGAGAATGTGCCATGAGCACTTGAGAAGAAAGTGTATTCTGTTGTTTTTGGATGGAATGTCCTATAAATATCAATTAAGTCCATATTGTTTAATGTATCATTTAAAGCTTGTGTTTCCTTATTTATTTTCATTTTGGATGATCTGTCCACTGGTGAAAGTGGGGTGTTAAAGACCCCTACTATGATTGTGTTACTGTCGACTTCCCTGTTATGGCTGTTAGCATTTGCCTTATGTATTGAGGTGCTCCTATGTTGGGTGCATAAATATTTACAATTGCTATATCTTCTGCTTGGATTGATCCCTTGGTCATTATGTAGTGTACTTCTTTGTCTCTTGTAATAGTCTTTATTTTAAAGTTTATTTTCTCTGATATGACAATTGCTACTCCAGCTTTCTGTTGATTTCCATTTGCATGGAATATCTTTTTCCATGCCATCACTTTCAGTCTGTATGTGTCCCTAGGTCTGAAGTGGGTCTCTTGTAGACAGCATATATACGGGTCTTGTTTTTGTAGCCATTCACTCAGTCTACGTCTTTTGGTTGGAGCATTTAGTCCATTTACATTTAAGGTAGTTATCTATATATATGTTCCTATTACCATTTTCTTAATTGTTTTGGGTTTGTTATTGTAGGTCTTTTCCTTCTCTTGTGTTTCCTGACTAGAGAAGTTCCTTTGGCGTTTGTTGTAAAGCTGGTTTGCTGGTGCTGAATTCTCTTAGCTTTTGCTTGTCTGTAAAGCTTTTAATTTCTCCTTCAAATCTGAATGAGATTCTTGCTGGGTAGAGTAATCTTGGTTGTAGGTTTTTCCCTTTCATCACTTTAAATATGTCCTGCCACTCCCTTCTGGCTTGCAGAGTTTCTGCTGATAGATCAGCTGTAGATAGATCCCTTGTATGTGAGTTGTTGTTTTTCCCTTGCTGCGTTTAATATTTTTTCTTTGTATTTAATTTTTGATAGTTTGATTTACATGTGTCTTTGCATGTTTCTCCTTGGATTTATCCTGTATGGGACTCTCTGTGCTTCCTGGACTTGATTGACTATTTCCTTTCCCATATTTGGGAAGTTTTCAACTATAATCTCTTCAAGTATTTTCTCAGTCCCTTCTTTTCTCTCTTCTTCTGGGACCCCTATAATTCTAATGTTGGTGTTTTTAATGTTGTCCCAGAGGTCTCTAAGACTGTCCTCAATTCTTTTCATTCTTTTTTCCTTATTCTGCTCTGTGGTAGTTATTTCCACTATTTTATCTTCCAGGTCACTTATCCTCAGTTATTCTGCCTCAGTTATTCTGCTTTGATTCCTTCTAGAGAATTTTTAATTTCATTTATTATGTTGTTCATCATTGTTTGTTTGCTCTTTAGTTCTAGGTTTTGTTAAACGTTTCTTGTATTTTCTCCATTCTACTTCCAAAATTTTGGATCATCTTTACTATCATTACTCTGAATTCCTTTTCAGGTAGACTGCCTATTTCTCTTCATTTGGTTTGGTCTGGTGGGGTTTTTACCTTGCTCCTTCATCTGCTGTGTGTTTCTCTGTCTTCTCATTTTGCTTAACTTACTGTGTTTGGGGTCTCCTTTTCACAGGCTGCAGGTTTGTAGTTCCCATTGTTTTTGGTGTCTGCCCCCAGTGACTAAGGTTGGTTCAGTGTGTTTGTAGGCTTCCTGGTATAGGGGACTAGTGCCTGTGTTCTGTTGGATGAGGCTGGATCTTGTGTTATGGTGGCAGGCCACGTCCGGTGGTGTGTTTTGGGGTGTCTGTGAGCTTATTATGATTTTAGGCAGCCTCTCTGCTAATGGGTGGGATTGTGTCCCTGTCTTGCTAGTTGTTTGACATAGGGTGTCCGGCACTGTAGCTTGCTGATCATTGAGTGGAGCTGGGTCTTAGTGTTGAGCTGGAAATCTCTGGGAGAGTTTTCGTTATTTGATATTACGTGGAGCCGGGAGGTCTCTGGTGGACCAATTTCCTGAACTCAGCTCTCCCATCTCAGAGGCACAGGCCTGAAGCCCAGCCAGAGCACCAAGACCCTGTCAGCCATATGGCTCAGAAGGGAAGGGAGAAAAAAGAAAGAAAGAAAGAATGAAAGAAAAAAAAATAAAGTTATTAAAATAAAAAATTTTTTTAAATTACTAAAAGTAAAAAAATTAAAAAGTAATGAAAAAAGAAAAAGAAAGAAAGAAAGAAGAGAGCAACCAAACCAGAAAATGAATCCACCAACGATAACAAGCACTAAAAACTATACTAAAAAACAAAAAGGAGCCAGAACCCTAGGACAAATGGTAAAAGCAAAGCTATACAGACAAAATCACACAAAGAAGCATACACATACACTCACAAAAAGAGAGAAACGAAAAAAAGTGTATATATCTATATATTAAAAAAAGGAACATAGCAACCAAATCAATAAACAAATCTACTAATGATAATAAACTCCAAATACTAAACTAAGATAAAGATAAACCAGAAACAAATTAGATGCAGATTGCAACCCCAAGTCTACAGTTGCTCCCAAAGTCCACCACCTCAATTTTTGGATGATTTCTTGTCTATTCAGGTATTCCAGTGATGCAGGGTACATGAAATTGATTGTGGAGATTTAATCCGCTGCTCCTGAGGCTGCTGGGAGAGATTTCCCTTTCTCTTCTTTGTTCACATAGCTTCTGGGGTTCAGCTTTGGATTTGGCCCCGCCTCTGTGTGTAGGTTGACTGAGGGTATCTGTTCTTTGCTCAGACAGGATGGGGTTAAAGGAGCAGCTGATTAAGGGGCTCTGGCTCACTCAGGCCGGGGGGAGGGAGGGGTACGGAATGCGGAGTGAGCCTGCGGTGGCAGAGGCCGGTGTGATGTTGCAACAGCCTGAGGCGTGCTGTTGTGTTCTCCCGGGGAAGGTGTCCCTGGATCACGGGACCCTGGCAGTGGCGAGCTGCATAGGCTCCCAGGAGGGGAGGTGTGGAGAGTGACCTGTGCTTGCACATAGGCTTCTTGGTGGCGACAGCAGCAGCCTTAGCATCTCATGCCATCTCTGGGATCCGACATGATAGCTGCGGCTTGTGCCCGTCTCTGGAGCTCGTTTAGGTGGTGCTCTGAATCCCCTCTCCTCGCGCACCCCGAAACAATGGTCCCTTGCCTCTTAGGCAGCTCCAGACTTTTTCCCGGACTCCCTCCTGGCTAGCTGTGGTGCACTAGCCCCCTCAGGCTGTGTTCATGCAGCCAACCCCAGTCCTCTCTCTGGGATCTGAACTGTGAATCCCGAGCCTCAGCTCCCAGCCCACACCTGCCCTAGTGGGTGAGCAGAGAAGCCTCTCAGGCGGGTGAGTGCTGGTCGGCACCGATCCTCTGTGCAGGAATCTCTCCGCTTTGCCCTCCACACCCCTGTTGCTGCGCTCTCCTCCGTGGCTCCGAAGCTTCCCCCTCCGCCACCCGCAGTCTCTGCCCACGAAGGGGCTTCATAGTGTGTGGGAACTTTTCCTCCTTCACAGCTCCCTCCCAGTAGTGCAGGTCTCAGCCCTATTCTTTTGTCTCTGTTTTTTCTTTTTTCTTTTGCCCTACCCAGGTATGTGGAGAGTTTCTTGCCTTTTGGGAAGTCTGAGGTCTTCTGCCAGCATTCAGTAGGTGTTCTGTAGGAGTTGTTCCACATGTTGATGTATTTCTGATGTATTTGTGGGGAGGAAGGTGATATCCACATCTTACTCCTCCACCATCTTATTTTGTTTTTGAAATGCTTATAAATCAAACTGGTTTGCTCTCACATCTATACTGCTATGTTATAAAGTTTAAAGTTTATGACCTATACCTCACATCAGAGTGTAGATATGTTGTTCAGTTTCTGTAATAAATAACACTGGATATGAAAGTGCAGTTGTTCGTATGATTATAGTAAATGGCATGAGCTACGTTGACTATAAATGATCTCCTGTTGTCCAGCATGGAAATGTTGTCATTTCTTACATGAGAAGTAATTTTAAAAAGTCATTTGGTAAAAAGACTCAGGATTTAGCAGTGTTACCAACTGAGTAAAAGAAAAATCCAACACAAGCAGATAAAATATTAACATGGATGTTTTTCAGTTTTTTTCCTGTATCACATTCTTAAGAAAATTATTTTAAAGAGTAAAAGGACAGCTATTACAGTGCACTGTAAAATACCTAATTGTTAGTCTGAGAGTAATACAATTCATCTATGTGATCTATGAGAGGTCAAACTCTTAGAAACATTCAGAGAATGTATGGCTATAATTCCCCAGTATCTCTTCTAACAACTCCCTAATCTCCTTCCAGCATTTGGTGGCCATTGCATCTTGATTTATCTTTTGGGTGTCAGTAGTCGATACTCTGGGTAAGCTCAAATACTTATCCAGAATGCTAAAGACTACATATCCCAGGCTCTCTTGCAGCTAGGGATCTGCATATCACCAGGGATTTCCTAGCAGATGCATCCATATACAAATTGGAAGGGAAATTTCTTTCTGACAAACATGGTCATGGAGGCATTTCATTTTTCTTTCCATTAGCATTGTGGAGTTGATACAAGCACTAGCAGTAGTTATCATTAGGAATAACAGACACGTAAAGTCTTTGACAATCTTCAGGATCAAAAATAATTGTAATAGGTCAGAAGAGAGTAGCCACCCCTTGATCTTTTCATGATATATGGCATACCAGTCCCTTGAAATAAGTATATTGTAATGTTAACTACATTAATAACATCCTAAGAGTGGACTTTGTTGATGTGTGGGGCTGAAGAGGCCAGCCCACATCTGTCAAGCTTCCAAGTGATACTAACACAGGATGAAAGGCCAGGCTGGCTAACTGAAGCTTCTCTTTCCCAAATTTGGTACTGGTACTATTTTCTCCCCCATTTACAGCATGTCATGTTTTATATGATGTGTTGGTGACACACAATGATAGTAAATAAAGTAACAAACACTTAACAGTAAGACTTACTCAGAAATTTCCAATCTGCTATTGGGAAGACTATAAAAATACCACCTTTTTATTTTTCTTTCCCAGATGTTTTAGTCTAGAGGAGAAGAAGAAAGGTTTTAAACTATCTATAATTCCTTGGATATTTGCTTGCTATTACTTCTTCAGATAGCACTCTATTGAGATAATCTCATGAAATATAGAATAAGACTAAATTGCAACACCATTTTTCTCTTAGATAATTCTTTTTCCCTAATGTCAGCTGGTAACCTTTTACTCTTTGACACCGCACACAGGGCATTCTGCAAAAAGGCACTTTTTTATTGACACTTTGAGGCCCGCATTCAGTATATTGCTTGAATGGCTAGGGAAGAATAGAA
Source organism: Balaenoptera musculus (assembly GCF_009873245.2). NCBI lineage: Eukaryota > Metazoa > Chordata > Mammalia > Artiodactyla > Balaenopteridae > Balaenoptera > Balaenoptera musculus. The sequence continues at coordinate 45,406,150 of NC_045798.1, forward strand.
AGCTGGTCTTTTAAAAAATAAGTTCATTTGTGGAAGAGTATGGCTTGGTCTCAGATTTAATTTACCCATGACATATTTATACTTTGAAATATATACTTTTTAAAGTTATGCATTCATATCAAATACATACAGTAAAAGTATTTTTAAAATATATATATACACAGCTTTTTAACAATAGATTCCACCACCTCCTCTGACTAAGTCAGAATCAGTAATGTATTTTATAAAGCAAGGACACTGTTGGTGGCAGTTTGTTTTTTTTCAATATTAAGGAGTTTTGTCAACTTTGGAATCTAAGGATACCTAGGAGGATCTGAATTAAGAACCAAATTTTAAGCTCTGCATATGGAACTGTTAGAAAACATTACCTTTTTAAAAACATTTTTTCCAAGAAAAAATGTACATATATTTTTTAAACCGTCTTCAACATAAACCTTATGGGTAGCAATAAGTGAATCAGAAAAATATGGACTGTGTCTTCACTTACACAAGAAAGGCTGGTAGCTTAGTGTCTGAAATGGTTGATGAAACTTTTTTTCCAATGTCAAGACTGATATAAGAAAAGTGACAAAAACTCTGGAATTCAAAAATAGTTGCTGAGGTGTGTTAGAGAAACAGAATCAATAGGGTATGTGTGTATGTGTAGTGTGTGTGTGTAAATATGTACAAATTTGAGATATATGGAGAGGGAAATGGAGAGAGAGACAGAGGCTTTAAAGAATTGGCTCACATGATCAGGATTGTTGGAACTTGCAAGTCCAAAATCTGCAGGACAACCTGGTAGGTTGGAGATCCAAAGAAGAGTTGATGTTACAGCTCAAGTCCAAAGGCAGTGTGGCTGCACAATTCCCTCTTTCTTGGGAGACCTGTTTTTTTCTCTGAAAGTCTTCAACTGATTGGATGAGGCTCATCCACACGCTGAAGAATAATCTGCTTTACTCAAAGACTACTGATTTAAATGTTAATCTAATTTAAAAATCACCTGCACGATAATATCTAGACTGCTTTTTGACCACATATTTGGGTAATGTGGCCTAAACAAGCTGACACATGAAATTAACCACCACATGTGACATTAACAGTCTATGATCATCAAGAATTGGAATCATTTTACCCATCTCTTCAAAGTGCATATCATTATCTATCAAATTTGGAGTAATATGAATACCCCTCCATTTACTTTCCTAAATCCTCTTAAAAATTGTATCACTTTAATTTCCTTTTATTTCCAGTACCTTCTCCCTCACATCTTCTTCATTTTTCTCAGCTCTTACACTCACAACACACCAATGCATGCTGATTTTCTTGATTTAATTACTTTTCACAGGAGAGAAAAGATACAAGCCCATGACCCATTTAAAGATTTTGAATCTGTTGTACCAGTTCACTTCTACTCAGTGGCACGCACCTTTAGCTCCTGTTTCTAACCTCTTTCAGGTAATTTTTATGTACATTCCTGTGTGTGTGTGTGTGTGTGTGTATGTATGTTCTCTCCAAATGAAATGTATTACTTTTTCCAGTGTAATGCTTCTAAAGTAGAAGACAAAATTTTTAGAGCTCTAAGAATGTAAAGTAATAATTACATATGCAAATATCAAAGCATTACAGAGGTAACTATTAGTCTTCCAAGCAAAGACAACTGTAGGCAGAGGTAAAAACTCAGGAACCAGGATATAAGGCTCAAAATAGTTACATGTTATAGTCATCCAAAGGACAGCTCCTCTGGAAAATAAGATAGATTGCTCTTTGTATCACTAATGTATGTCACTGTCTGAAATGAGATGCTGTGCTGGAAAGGACTTGTAGAGGTTATCCAGTGAATCCTAGGGTTTCCATTCTGTACTATGTCTACTGATGATGTGCCCCTTAAAACAAATATTTAGGAAAATATTAGCTTTTATATTTTAGGACAGTGTAATATGTTGCTTATTGAGTCTCATAAAATGCTTTATAATGTCTGAGCTGAATTCTCCTGTTGTATCAAATAACAGTCTTCTGCCTAAAAGTATTGCATATGGAAACCAATAGCACTATATCTTTTATTAATCATGTTACATTTTCAGACTACTGTTTCAAATGTTTTTACAAGGCCACTAAAGCCTCACGGCAAAATGAATATGTGGTTGTCAAGGTACATTCCTGGGCAAGGAGCCAGAGGGGCAACCAGGTAACCGTAGCCAGATGTTTTGTGATGATACGTGACATCATCTAAACTATACATCTTCCCTTTCTTTGTGCTTTGCTCATTTGCTAGTCATCGCCTGACATTTATTGCCTTTTTCTCCCTCACTTATCTATATTTAGTCCAAAGCCCTCTTGAGCAGGTCTTCTAGGCTCTAGTAAAAGTAATTTTTCCTGTTCTCATGAGATGAACTCTGCCTCTGGCTATGAGCTCATATTTTTGACATGTAATTCCATTATCCAGAAATCAAGATCCTGCTTATTGATACCATCTGCACAGTCCACTGTTCATATCTTAGCTCTTTCTTTCTCAGGTCCTATCTCAGTGTGATGACAGCACCAGCTGTGCTCCCAAGTCTTTCATCTTCTGACCCAAGAAGGTATGGGTCCTTTAAGTGTTTTCATCTAGACATGGGTCAGTAGGAGTGTTAGGTGGATAGCAACATGGATGTGTCCTTGAGCAAGATGACACACACCCTGACCAGCAATGACCCACATTCAGTTTTTTTCAGTAACTCTAGATGTGAAATCACCAAACTTCTCTAGTTTCCTTTTCCAAGGCCCAAGTTGTTTTGATGTGCTTTGTTCCCTGGAATTCTTTATGGAAATCGTGGAAAATTATGTGCTGGTTCTTCTAGGATCTGGAGTCCAGTCTTTTAAAGCATAGGTCACCTAAGCCAATATCTTTCAAATTGTTTCCTGCTTCCTCACTTTTCCCCCACATATGGGCATATGTCCTATGCAGTGTGTGGTGTAAGGAATAGTATATTGAACTAGAATCCAGGTACCCTGATTTCTAGCTCTTACAATGGAAATAACTTTGTAGTATTGGATGCACATCAAAGTCCTTAGCACTCTATTTTCTCATCTGAAAAATTCATGTAATGAGGTGATAATTGTATAGCATCAGAGTGTCAGCTGACCTTTATGTAAGAATTTATCTTTTCTCTTTTATGTAAGTAAGATAAGAAACGGCATTTTGAAAAATGTTCACTAAGTTTTAAAAAGAAAACAAAGTGTTTATGGGGTGCTTTGTCTTTAAAAAAAAGACAGCACTTCACTATGGTGTTAAACTAAATTGTATGTTCTCCATAAATACTCTAGAAGTTATAATAATGTTATCCATTAAAAACCTTGCAAGAGGGGCTTCCCTGGTGGCGCAGTGGTTGAGAATCTGCCTGCCAATGCAGGGGACACGGGTTCGAGCCCTGGTCTGGGAAGATCTCACATGCCACGGAACAACTGGGCCCGTGAGCCACAACTACTGAGCCTGCGCGTCTGGAGCCTGTGCTCCGCAACAAGAGAGGCCGCGGAAGTGAGAGGCCCGTGCACCGCGATGAAGAGCGGCCCCCGCTTGCCACAACTAGAGACAGCCTTCGCACAGAAACGAAGACCAAACACAGCCAAAAATAAATAAATTAAAAAAAAACAAAAACAAAAAAAAACCTTGCAAGAGCTACCATGTGGGTGATATTTAAAGATCACTGTTCGGAAGCAAAAATGTAGAATGAGCTACTGAGCTACCAACAGCCTGCATTGGTGACAAACATAATTGTATATAAATGTTTTATATGATACACAGACATGAGTATTTGATGAGTACATGCCATTAAATCCAAATTTATTTATCACTGCTGTTCTGTGCAAGGATTTCATGTAAATTAAGTATTTCCCTTGGATGAGCTTCCCATTGCAAATATATTTCACTTATAAAAAGTCTTATTAATTTAACAGGCTCATGGTTTTACCATTTTCCTCAGTAAGGAAATTTACCATTTCTTCATTATTATAACATGTTAACTCAGAAATTTTCATAAGAAGGATTTGAAATGGTGGCACTCTTTCCAGGGACATTTTGCTTTACACAGCACAGCCTTGCTTTCTGGAAGAGTTGTATAGTAGAAATGCAGCAGCATTTCGATGCCACACTTTGCCTAGGATATAATTTGCTTTGTTTTCTTTTATCACATACTTTTTGAATACCTAATACATTCCAGGCACTGTGATAGGCAATAGAAATATGTAGACAAAAAGATCCAATCACTACACTTCAGGGACTCACTGTTTAGTCTGGGAAACAGGTTTGCCAGGGCAAGATGGTAAACAGAGCATTTGCACTCACCTTTTCTCTTTGCAGGTCCCAACATGCAATTAAATGAAGGTAAAGAAGAAATAAATTCATAACTAAGAGCATGGGGAGACATCAGTGAAAGGCAGATTTCAACAAACTTCTGGTAGACAAAAAGAGATGGATGGTTGAGTGACTAATCAAAGAACAGAAAGACACAATCTAGAACACTTGCACAGGGAGTTGTAACTGATGAAAACCAGACTTTTCTGATAGAAATTCCAAAGGGGCTGCAGACTAAGTGATGACAGATGCTTTGATGGGTGGGAGGAAGAAATAGATGTAAGAATAAGATGATTAATGGGGGACATATATGGCAGAAGTAAACTACCCACACCTCTTCCTACAATTCCTTACGCGGGATGCTTTACCCCAGGGCACAAATACAAATTTTTAAAAAGCTGTCTGCAGAAAATAAAGATAATTAGTTAAACCAATAGAGATCCAGAGTGAAATCTTTCTTATCTGGTCATATATGAGTCCCCCAGCACAGGAGTCACTCCCATGAATTCTCACTATAAAGCATTTCCTATTGAATTCAAAGTCTCTCAATTCAATATTCTTAGTCCCTTATTATTAAGTGTGAATTGGTCACCATGACTCACCAGAAGTTTATGAAAACACTCCAACATGAAAAAGAATGATGAAGATATACTAAGTAAATACTAACAGTGATGAAATACGATTAATTTAGAGAACGAAAATGAGTTTTAAAAATCTCATGAGCATCCTCAGGTGAATTTGAGAAAGTTCTGCATGTACAAACTAACAGAATGCTAAAAATAATAATAATAATAATGAGAATGAAGAAAAAAATCTTGGAAATTAAGTCATTATTGGAACAGTATGTTCAATAGGAAGGTTGGAAGATAAATATGAAGTAATTTCTCATTTGATATAACTACAATACAAACAAAAGGAGTATACAAGAGAAAAGAAATGATCAGTTCATGATGCCTAACATTTCACTAATAGGAGTTTTTGGTAAAGAGGATGAAGAGAGCAGTGGTAAAACGATCAAAGATAAAGTACCAAAAAGTCCTTCAAAGCTAATGGGAGAAGCAAATCTAATTCTAATTTAAAAAGATTTTCGAAGCACTGTACCTTAAAATACCTAGGCACATTACTGTGAAATATAAGGAAAACAAAGATCAAAGATCCTAAAATCAGCTATAAATGACAGATAGACTGTCATTAACTTAGCATCCTAGATGAAAAATGGAGACATGCTTTCATAGTTCTTAGGGGAAACGATTTTCAATGTAGATTTATATACACGACAAAGTTTCACTGAAATATGAGGAATAAATAAAATAATAATAAATAAAATAATAAAATATTCTAAAACCTGAAGGGATTCAGAGAGTATACTTGGCAAAAAAATCTTTCTTAGGAAATTAATTAAAGGTATATTTCAGCAAAATAGTAAACTAAGAGATAGGAAGATGTGAGATTCAGGAAATAATAAGTATAAGAAAACAAGGTAGAGAAGTTCCAATTTTAACATTGTAGTAGCCTAAAGTCTAGTTTAGATGAGAAGGAAATATATATAATGTAAGAATATATATATATCAGAAATATTAATATCCAAATATTCACATATATTCTCTTTATATAACCCAGTGACCATTACAGGGGAACAGGAGAGGAGAAAATGTAATTAACCAGTATTTGGTCCTACTCTGAACTCCAATTTATGTTTGCATTGTTCTTTTTAAAATAACCGATGGACAAATTATAAAAGACTTCATTTTGCTTTAAGAGAAGAATGTAAAAGCAAAGGCATAGTGAGTGAATAAAGATGAGTTGGAGGGAAGGGGGCACCTGTGTCCTCATCTTAGAAAGTGGGTGTCAAGATATGATAATTAAGATTGATAGAACATGGTTATTTGAATTTGCACATGAGATCAGTGGAGGAAGAAACTGAGAATTATGGAATAACTCTTTGACAAATAAGAGTAAAAGTTTAAACTCTTTTTTATAAAAAACTGTTTACAATTCTGGGGGTATTTATCAGGCTAATTAAATCCAGAAATGTCTTTAAATGATTGCTTCTGGGTAGGGGAACTGGGTATGAGGGATACTGAGGCAATATTAATGTTAACTTTATTGCACACTTTTTGGTAGTGTCTGATCTTTCAAACTTTTATGTGATACTTTGATAAAATAAATTAAAAGAAGTAATTGCAATATGAAAAGTGCTAGAGTAGTGACATCTATACAGGTAGTGACATCTATACAATATGGAAAGAGTGATGGTTAATTCCAACTACTCTCCCTTTGTATCCATTTTAATAAACCATTTAAAATGCAAGGTCATGGATTTGAGTTTTTAGGTTCGGAGAGGCTAATGTACTTGCTCAGATGCATTGTGTCTAGGTATACATTTACACGTTGATCAATGAAAGTTAATAAGGTTCAATGTTCATTTACTCCTCTTGTGGGACTGTCTCTGTTTATTCTACTATCTATTAATTATTATCGATTATCTATCATTGATTAACTCTTGTGTGATTTTAATTTCTCTCTGGCTTTAATTTTCCTTCTCCTAATAATTGTCTTCCATTTGATTACTCTCAAAGATTTTACACAGAAAGATAACATTATTTTCCTGGATAAAATTAAGAAAGATTCAGATCTTAATGCAATGTTCTGATCCTGCATACCATTTCAAACATGCTGGTCCATGCTCTGCCCAAATGTTCCTAAGATAATATTCTACTATTTTATTGCTCAAGTGTATTAATGCATTGTGAGTAATTAAGCTCTGCAGGAGCACTTTTTATAGGGGAACTGAAAACAGGATCTTCAAATATTATTTCTCTGACCACCAAATGTAGCAAGCAATACTTAGTCACACCTTGGCAACCCACCTCTTAAACACTTTGTCTATATGTGTAATACCAACCTTCTATTGATATTGTAAGCACTAATAACAACTTATAGGAATCATGTATTTTATAACTGGTTGACAGTCATAGATGTAAGCTTTATTTCTGTGTCATGGTAAGCTAAAATTTAAAGATGGAGAGGTCCCTATAGAATACCTGCCTATAATGGCTTCTTCTAGGGCTTGGCCTGGGTCTGGTGTCTAAGACAATTACTTGCTATGTCTGTTTTAAAATGATCATTAAGTATACTATCTAATGCTATGTGTTTTAAATTTAGGGCACTTGTTTTTTTATGATTCATTATAAGCTGGTAAAACCCTGCAAAAGAGATCTAATTTGAAATAGGGTTTATTTTTAGATTCGAATGCATGAGAATAAAGATGTTTTAAGATCGTTGGCAGATTTGGCATCCTCACTGGTGAAATGTGTTTTTATTTCTATATAATTACAAAAATATGTAATTTATCCTTTCAAGCAGAGACTACAGCTAGAGATTGGAGTGTAGCCAAAATGTTGAACATCTTGCAGAAGGGAGTTAAGGGTAATCCAAAAATTATATACTGGCAACTCTCACCTCTGCACCTGGAAAACTAGTTAAAAAGATCTGGGAAGGTGGAACACAAATCATCTGGGTGAGCAAAATTTGTTAGGAATAAATCAGCCTGGGCTTTGCAAATGTAAATCATTCCCTCTTTGCCTTGAAAGGATACTTTATGATGCTTAACAGAGAGTAAATAAAGAAGGGTTGCCAGATGTACTCAGTTTAGATTTTCAATGCCTCTTAAGAGAGATATTTTTATCCTGAGTATCACCTGACAGTGAGAATCTGTCTGCATTTAGAGAACACACAAGAAGCCTTCTTGCCATCTGGCCAATCTAAGGTCCAGCTTTACCCAAGCCCATCCCCAGACAAATATATTTCTTGTTGCAGGTCGATTCCCAAGAACTTATACATTCTTCACAATGGAGGGAGAAGAGGGAAAGTTCTGTCAGTGATTAAAAACTGGATAGAGGACAAAAAGGCAGGATTCTGAATAATGTCTCGCTGCTATAAGGAAAGAGCTGTCTGCTTATTGGAAGAGAGTCATGCATTTAATTCGTTATTTAGCATAGGAGAGAGTGAGCTGATTGCGTTGAACTGCTGAGGACAAACACTTAGAGGAAGTGAAGAATCCTGAGAAAGCAGTGGAAAAGAAGTACAGGCACGCACACACACACAAATTCTTGTCTGTAAGGAATAAAAAAATTTTTTGAGAATTATTTCCTTTCTTTAACCAATTTATGATCTAATTAAGGAGATACTACACATAAAATGGTAATTAGCCTTAAATTCAAAGGCTGGAGGCAAATGATTGACAGAGAGAGGAAGTGTAAGCAGATTGCAAAGCAATGAATAAACACCGCTGTTTGAGGTGGTCCGTGAGGGTGTCATGGAGCAGATGTGATTTGATCCTAAAAAGGGGTGTGAGTCAGTAACTGGAGTAGACTTTTGGTCAGGGTAGAAAATGGGAGCAAAGAGGACGGAAAGTTTTATTTGTTTTGTGCAGCATTTAATTGCCCATTTAGTGAGTGAAGAAGTACTGTGATAAGCTAAATGTGTCCACTGATGACTGTTGAACAGGGGAACAGCCATGATCAAAGCAATCTTTTGAATATATTTACTATATGTGATATAATACATAAAGAATGGGTCACATCTGTGGGTGAGAGACCAGAGATGTTATGGATTTGGAGTTGGCCAGGTTTTGAGCCCTGCCTCTATTGCCTAAAGTCAAGTTTTTTCTAAGTTAATTTCTATGAATATTAAATATGAATCAAATGCAAATACAATGAGGTCTTTTGAGGAGAGGGCACTAGACAAGCTGGGTCAACCTACACTTTTATGAAAAAATAAACAAGGAAGAACAACAAGAAAACTTACAAAGAAAAGCACAGAAGAAAATTCTGCCCTTCAAGTTGCTAAAATCTGTCAATAATTAAAACAGTGAGTTACTGGCTCATGAAGGAAAAAGATAGTCCAATGGACATAATAGAAAACCCAGGAATAGACCCAATTTATAGACGAGATGAGGTGAGTTAGGCAATAAATGATGTGGGAACAAGTAGCTAATGGTCTGATAAGAATATTAAGTAGAATCCATACATCACATCACATATCAGAATACACTGCAACTAGCTACAACATTCAAATGTATAAAATAAAAGCATAAATGTATCTGAAGAAAATGTGGAATTTTTTTTTTCACCTTAAATTGGAGAAGACTTTTCTTCCCCTATTTCAAATTCCAGTAGATATATTATTAAAATTGTTAAATTCCATAAAAATAAAAATAATTCTATACAGCAAAGTCACAATAATCTAGTAAAATGTCTACTACTCATATGGTAAACAAATGGCTAATATTCCTAATACATAAAGAGCTCCCACGAATAGATAAGAAAAAGACCTACACTTAAATACAGAAATGGGCAAAACAAGGGAGGAGGAGGGGAGAAGGAGTAGCAGAGGGAGAATAGAACAGAATAGAAAATAAAATGGCTGCTAAACGTTCACAAAATATTCAACTTCACCCATAATTAAAAAAAAAAAAACAAAAACTAAAACTTCACTGATGTACCATTCTTTTAGCTTCCTATTTGACAAAAATTCAAGTTTCCTAACTTGCTGAAGGGTGGGTGGGGGTGTAAGAACACTCCATCCCTGTGGATGGTATTTAGCAACATATTAAAATTATAAATGCATATACTCTTCAGTCCAGTGATTCTCCTTATGGGGCTTTATCCAACAGATATAATTTCCCATTTGAAATGCTATATGTGAAAGAGAATTTGCACAGCATTTGTAATAGCAAAATAAAAGTAACTTTTCTGTTACTGTCATTGATAAATGACAAACTTCAAAATGCACCCTAATTTTTAAAAAGCTTTGCAAGTAAAGGAAGGACAGAAGAGCTTTATCAAATATTTTAACCAATCTATTCACCAAAGAAAATTCAATGGCATCATTTTCCCATGAACTTTAAATAAGAAAGGGAGGAAAAAACATTAGTGGGTATATAGAATTATTGTTCAGGAAATCAAGACAACTTTCAGGTTGATATGTGTTGTTAACCATTTTGCAATTTTAGGAAATACTAAAATAATAATAATAATAACAACTAACAACCTGTAATATTACAACATACATTTTTCTTTCTCTCTGTGAACACCTATTGTAATGTTGTTAGGCCCAGCATGTGTAGCTGTCAGACAAAAAAGAACCCTATTCATTGTGAATCAAATAAAATGCTTTCTGCTACAGAAAGAAAGTGGCTTCCCCACTCTTAAGAATGCTATTCAATGTTAAATATGTGTGAGACTTCTTTTTTTTAAAAAAATAGAATATGACTTTACATTTCAATTAATTGAAGGGATGTTCATGAAACAATCATTCTCAGTGACTTGATTTACATTAAGAAGCAGCAGCACTGGAAAAAAATAAATGTAAAAATTGCGACTGTTGGAAGGTAAGGGCAAAAATCCTCAGTGTTTTAAATATTTATCTCCCACGTAGATATCTTCAGCTTAAACTCCTTTCAGAAAAAGTGTAAGCAATGGTGAATAGAAGAGAAAGAGTAGCGACCTTCAAAGCTGGAATCATTGGTGACTGACAAAAAAAGAACCCTACCATCTACGTCTGCTTTTCACCCTGGGAGTCAGAAACTCAGCATATATTATTGGAAGGATGGTGGATGCCCAGCTTCTGATATATCTTTCCTAGCAGTTATACTTTTTCTATTCCTGAATTGTCATCAATTCTTCTATCATGATATAGTCATCTTTCAACATTTAAGGTTTTGTTTTGTTTTTGTTTTCTTTCCTAGATTATCATGTGCCCAGAGAACTATAGAATGGTCTCTCAGAAACTCAAAGAAATAGGTTGTTTGAGAAACGTAAACCAGTCATTTGGGTGATGATCTTATCTTTTCCCTCTCCATAACTGAGAAATAAGCACAGGAGTCAGAGAACCAAAATAATCCATTTTTTAAAATTGGATTGGAAAATGTAGCTTAGCCTTAAACTGGAACCATGCTTCTACTCTGTCCTGATCCCTCATCCCCAATTATCCTTCTGCATCTGGAACATCAGGGCTGACTCCTGGAGGATACAGTGTGCCCGTAAGATGACCTTATGATGGAGTGGGTAAATGGGTGATTAAGAAGCCCAGAAGAAGAAGAGGCACCTAGAACACAATTTCACCCATCACATAAGTGAGTCTTCCTTTGGGAAAAAAGTGAGTCTTCCTTTGGGAAAAAAATGAGTCAGAGAAGCTGGCGTGGGAGTGGAGAATCCTGGATCCTCAGTCACTCTTGCCAGTGCCTTAAGCCAACAACAAAATGTTAGTAAAATGCAAATATGCTCTCTTTTAAGACTAAGTCAGCAACCACTTTTTATTCATCAGCACTTTCTCTTAGGTAACATCAGATAATCTAGCTGATACAAAGAACTCCTATCAAAACTATAATACCTGGAATTAGATGCTTGAGGTGAAAGAATTAAAATATACATTGTATGTTGAGATACAGGAGAAGCAGTTTCAGGTGAAGGTCACAGTTCAGGGTTTTGGGTGCCCAGGCTGCCAATGATGGTGATTCTGGATGTGAGCACAAATTTCAGCTACAATTTTGCTTTTAGCTGGCCAATTTTCTAAAATAAAGGTAGCAACATCTAACATCTACTTTATGCTATTATCTAGAATTAGCTAGGACATATGATTTCTCTTCCATTTTTTATTTTCTTCTGGACTCACTCTAACTACTGAGCTGCTATTGCAAACTGAACAGAATATTTTGATTTTTATCCTCAGTGGTGTTATGAGCAAACTCACCTCAAGAGTGTTCATAATAATGAAAACGAACATTTGTTGAACGCTCCTAATTGTACTAGACATCATGCCTTAGCCACTTGCATGCATTATTCCATTTAGTATTCATAACTGTAACAGGTATTATTAAACCATTTTGCAATTAGACTCTTTTTATCTGAGAGCAAAGTTCTTTCTCTAGGGTGTAAACCTTTAAAGAGCTACATAGCCACTCAGGAAACTAGATAAATAAATTTATTCAAAGCTTCTTATTATTGAGTATTGTATTTATCAAAGATGTACCACACTTTTTTTTTCTAATCAAGTGGCATTTTTAAAATTAATTCAGCTACCACTCATGTCCCCAGCACATTGTACTCATTTCAGGAGAATAGTAATGAACAAAGCAGACACTGGATTTCCTACTGAGTCATCATCTAGGTGGCAGTGGGTTGATTTGACACAGCTGATGCTCATTTATCTTTTCCCAGAAGGTTAATAGTCCTAGCAAGAAATCATGGAGTGTTAGGAATCTAAGAAGCTGTAGTTGGATAGAGCAAGTGGGCTCTTCTAGGAAAGTATTATTGACTCACATTGGTATTACACTGAAGTGACAGATAAAAATGCTAGGGAAGATTGCTATGGATTATAATCTGCTAAATATTCTCTGTGAATGAACTTCATTCTTGAGTGAATTACCATGGACCTTACTGAATAGTCTGAATTCCAAGGCTCTGAGCTACAATATAGATGTTCCTAAAACAGTGGAATACTGGCAGACACATATGAAATTATTAGTTAGAATATGAGAAACTAAAACAAACAAAAAGAAAGGTCTGTACATCTTGTGTTAAGGCTCCAACATAGCTGAATTGGCCTTGACTTGAATGTAATAAAAAAAGTAAAGCACTACAGGTAGAATTGCTGTGGCCCTTTAAAGTTATTTATTACCTTGACCTCAACCAGTAAATGCAGTGTACAGGTGGATAATTTGGTAAAAATTAGACAATGAGACAATTCAAAGCTAAAAGAATAAAAGTACTAGGCATAATCACAAACAGATGACGTTTGAGAAAATGTTTTACACTGACCTGGAAAATGTTTTTACTAGAATAACATATATTGATTAAGGCCAAAATATTTCACTTGTCTTAGCTCCCTGTTTAAGATGGCAAAAATGGGAGAACTTGCCTTATTTCTCTTTTGCCAGTTGAACTCTCATTAATGAGTTCGCCTGGCCAGTTCTTGGACAGGCCGTGGGAAAGTAGGAAGTAAGACCAGTATCAGCTTCCTTTACCCTTGAAATTCAAGCCATGCATGCCTCAAATACTATTGCTTATAAAATTGTGTACCTCTCACACTGGATGTCTTAGAAGTTACTGCTGTGTCTTCCCTGCCTCTTCACTGTCAATGAACAAGGGGTGTGGACTAAATACATAATATTGTAGACTTTAAAAATTAGGTCAAACTTTGAGGACAAACCTGCAATCAAGCATTGTAGAAACAAATATAAAAGTCATATTCAATACAATATGTAAGATATTCCTAGGCTACCATATACCTTATAGATATTTTGACTTATTATGTGTATTTAGACAGACACCAAATCATAAACTTTCAAAGGCTTGGCCTTTCACAATATGGGTTTGAGAAGATGAATGGATGTTATCGTAGGCAGAGCTCTCTACTGGGTACCATGAGTGGGGTGGAGAAGGTAGTGAAAGCAAGTAGCTGACACAAGATGTTGTGATGTTATAAATTTAACATATGTTTTCTTTAGTCAATAGTACATTTTAGTGCTTGTGTTAAGTGCCAGAAAACTTATAATGTAACTTGTCTTTCATAGTTTAGTGTTTTTTTTGGTTGTAAGTTACATGGCGACAGAAAATTTAAGTCCTACACTTACCCATTTATCTTTGTATAATGCAGGGATCTGCAACCCCCAGGCTGCGGACCAGTATCGGTCTGCGCGCATGGCCTGTTAGGAACCAGGCCACACAGCAGGAGGTGAGGGCGGGTGAGCAAGCGAAACTTCATCTACCGCCGCTCCCCATCGCTCCCCATCTCTCGCATTACCGCCTGAACAATTCCCCCCAACACCCCACCCCCCCCGTCCATGGAAAAATTGTCTTCCACGAAACTGGTCCCTGGTGCCAAAAAGGTTGGGGGCTGCTGGTATAATGAATTTAAATATTAGTGTCTTAATATTAAACTTAAAACAAAGGATGATGTAGGTCATTAATTTTTGATAAAATGATTCAAGTTATGGTCTAATGTATCATATTCGTGTCTAGTGATTTTTTTTTTTTTTTGGCCTTACCACATGGCATATGGAGCCCCCTGTAGTGGAAGCGCAGAGTCTTAACCACTGGACTGCCAGGAAGTCCCTGTGTCTACTGATTTTAAAAACTTCAACCACATAAGGCAATAATGCAACACCATCTGCAAAACATTTTAAAATAAATTTTCATTTTATCAACATTCTGGGACATACCAGAGCTGAAGTAAAATCTCTATCTCACAAAAGTATTACATAAGGCCTCTACTATTATGGATCAAAACCTTTTGTCAGAAAGCTTTCAATATGCTTTAAAAAGCTGTCCTATTTTCTTTAAGTTACAGAAGAAAATGACTTTTTTTACTTGGTAAGAGAAGTAATGTTTCTCAACTGATGTCATGTAAAAATTCTAACATATCGGACTTTTCTAAATTAGAATAGCTAAACAAAATGTTTTGGTCATAAGCAAGAGTGTTGCAGGCAAAAATTTGTATTTATAATGCAACTGGATTTATGTTCCTGTGCCTGACACTGTAAGTGACTCATTCTCACATGAAAGGCTATTATCTGCAAACAGAATACTGTTATCCTCAGAGTTCCATTGTTTTTCCATTTATGATTAAATATTTGTATTCCATCTTTATCTCTCAGTTTTCATTTTTATTGCTCCATCTGGTGATCAATCATGTCTTGTGTTTTTAAATAGTGGTTTGTAGAGGGTTTAAAACACTTCCATTTTTTACACTGTCAGTAATCAAAAAAAAAGAAGTATTGCTAATAGTGTCTCCTGGGATACATACTGATGTCATGCACATGGGAGTCATTGAAAGATTTCTTAAAAGGAAAAGGTTAAAGGGCAGACATTTTTAATGCCAAAATTCTGATCGATATAATAAGGAATTGCATTGCTAAGTCTATTTATATTTTTCTTGCTTCACAGAAAAGAAAAAGAGGAATGCAATCTCACAGGATGGAAATAACTTGTGGTGAACTGCTGCCATCCAAACGGTTTAAGTCCAAATGGTTCATTCATCTTAGACTAGAACCTGGTGAAGCCCAGGGAACTGATGTTCTTGAAATCAGGCACAGAAATTCTGAAGCAAAGCTTCACATTTGCATCTACGATTTGCTTAAAATATTCCATTTAGCCTTTCCTCCCAGGAAACAAAGCCAGTCGTACTTGATTATTGAATAGCCCTTTTCAGATCCTTAGTTTGAGGAGATTTTATTGAGTATGGGAAACTTGAATTTTACAGAATGAATCTTGGGTTATATTTCAGTTTTGATTTGTCTCCAAGGGTTGAAAAAGATAGGAGACTAGGATACGTTATATATTAGCTCTATTTCAGCATGCTCTTATTGTAATCTCAGGCAAAGTCAAATGCTTTGGAGAAAAAGATTAAATTGGTAGAATAACAGTTATAAGAAAGGACAAATCCATATATGCAAGAGTGGACTTGGAGTAATAACATACGATATTTTCTATGTAGGTATGTATATTTTAATCATATATTTCTATGGTTAAGTTCACAATAATCAGTTTAAAGAATGGTTTGGAAATATCTAATCATTACTTTCAGGAGGAGGAATCCAGCTAACTCCTCAATGTGGAAAATAAAGTTTACAGGATGTACATACACACACACACACACACACACACATTTCTAATCAACTGACATTTAAGGAATACCTATTGTGTACAGAAAAGCACCACTATGGAGCATACAAAGAGATAAGAATACATTTTTTTTTTCCCTAAAAGAAGAGCAAGAAGCAATGGAATAAACCCTTTTCTTGGATTCTGCGAAGTCTGAATTGCCTTCTTGTAGCCTTCAGAACAAGCTCAGCATTTCCACATTTCCTCCTGCCTCTGTCCTGTGTTGCTAGGATGCTGAGGTAGAAAATGTATACATCGCCTCCCACTCACCCCTACACAGGGCTTAAACCCAACCTCAGCCCCATGCCCTCTTGTATTCCTCTTATTCTTCTGTGAGGAAGTATCTTCCCAGGCCCTACCAAGAGTGTCTGGTACATGTTAAGTTCTTATAAAGTCTTACACTAACCTCGTTCTCAATACTGAAATATAAGAACAAATAATACTTTGGGGAAGGATGGTTTTTGTTCCTATTCAATGGTCACTTCTGAGACAAGCTTTATCTCACCTATTTATCTAAAATAGTACTTTTTGTCCTTCACTATCCCCCCCCTAAATTACTCTGGTTCATTTTTTTGTCATAGCATTTTTATCATGATTTTAACGCAGATTGTGTTATAGACCTAGTCATTTATTTATTTTCTTACTATTCCCAATAAAATATAAGGTGCATAGAGAGGGAGTTTGTTTTGTTCACCTCTGCCTAATGTTAGGCAGTTAGGAGATGTTAAATAAATATTTGTCGAATTAATGAAAAATTAATACGTTGGGTTTCTTACATTGGCTTCTTTCAGAAGCAGAGGCTATGCTAAGGATTGAGTTGCAGTAATTTCTTAAGGACGTGTTCCCATGAGAAAAGAGTAAGGGGGTAGTAGGGTGTGAAGCAGGACAGAAAAGAGCCAAGCGAGGATGGGATTTCCGGTGAAGCCCACACACCAGCAGTTCCCACAAAGAGCTCCAGAATGTAAATTTCAACTCCCAGCTTATTGACCTGGAAGCAAAGGAACTGGGCTCTTATCCTTCCCACCAGCCAGTCTAGTGGCTACTGGTAGCCCCAGGGGTGGGGTACGAAAACTCCTCTCCTGGTTTGTCGTCACAGATTTTACCTGTCTTGAATCACTTCCCTCTTTTAGACGGTGACAATTAATAAAGTTGAACAAACAATTGTATAGCAAAATAAGGCTAGGGAGCCCTGTACTTTTCTATTGGATAAAATATATTTTTTAAGTGGCTTAATTTTCATGACATGTCATTAGGTTTGTAAAGCATATCAATATGTAGTATTTATATCATTTGATCCTCAAACCAACCCTTTAAGCTACAGGTAAAGGATAATCTGTCTCTCTCTCTCTTTCTCTCTCTTCTCATTTTGGGAAAATGAGGTACAGATAGGTTAAGTTTTAGGAGTTGAGTCAAGCTTCAAAAAAGGGCTTGATTGCAGAAATTATTTTTGTTATTACTGCTGCATCAAGCTGTCACATAAAGAGATTATTCTGCCTGTATTTTCTTAATCACTAAGAATCTAAAAATAAAAATTTTCAGGCCAAGGCAGTGGGGAAGAAGGAATCAAAACAGATTAAGGCGGGAAATGTTAATGACAGAAAGAGCTTAGAGGCTGTTGAGTTCGAGCTGGCTTTCCACCTGTGCCGGAGAACAGTGTGACACTGCATCACCCCCTCTCCACCTCCCTTCTGCTGAACCCCTTGTACTTGCCATTAAAGTCGTCTTTATTCAGCAGAAGCCCACCCTAGACTCCGCATTGTAAGTTTTCAAGATTTCCTTAATGGAAAACAATTTTAAAATTACATTTGAAGAATGGTAGAGGGCTTTAATGGCCAATGATGAGTGAAAAGAAGTATTTGTTTGGAAAAAAACAGAACCAGAAAACAACTGATGATGACCTATATACGAGCTGGAATGACTGCCTTCAGGTTATAAAAGCACTTTGTGTCTGTTATTTGTTTGGATAGTGCGGAAATAAAACACTTCTATGCAATCAAAATCTGAGCTTCTAGAAAAACGTTTTTTAACACCTAATTGTATTGCTACTTCATAATGTAAATATTGGTGTCTTTCTGAACTCCTCTTCCATATTTCAATATTAGAGGCCAGTGTAAAAATTTAACTTATTCCCTATGAATAAACCAAGCATGAAGACTTTGATATTTAACTTAGTTGTACATTTAAATGGCTTTGCACTAAATTTCACAAAATATAAGAAAATTGATTTGATTAGATAGTCAGAAAAGGAATATGGTTTTAGATTATTCCTTCAACAAAGGATATTTTAAATAGTAATACTATATTGTTTATAAAGTAATTTGTAGCTCTTATTTAAAATGTTTTTCCTGCACTGTTTCTATTTCTCTTCTGCACTAGATCCTAAACTTAGACTGGGCTCATTGATATAAGCCTGTATTAACTCCTTTAGCTTCTACTGTGGCAGGTGGTATGCGTTACAAAATCCTCAACACACATTTGCTGACTGATTTGGTGAAGGGACAGATCTAATCCCTGTATGTTGGAAAACACAATCCCCTTCATCATCTGGGGGTCATGAGAACAGAGTAGTTACATTGGGTTCACAAAGATTTAAATATCATGTATACTGCCAGAGGCCACAAGGATTTTCTCTGGAAACAAAGCAAAGCATACAGCAAGGGGAGCACACATGCATAAAGGCAGGCACACGAGCCCACCTTGACTGATATTATCCCATTTGCTTTCTGGAAGAGGACACCTCCATCTCTCTAATCCCGATCTTCCTCTGACCTGACCCCATCAAGCCTACCCAATTGTAGTGTTTATGACCACTCTTTGTCTTTCCTTCATCTGGACTCCTTTAGCTTTTTAACCCTGGTTACTGCTCTATGCTCTTTTTCGGAGTTAAAATGTGTAACTGCTTCTATATTAAAGCTGTCCAGCGCAGACCCATTTCCAGCCATTTATTTTTACTATGAGATTTCACCCTTGCAAGCATTATTCTTCCCACTGCTGAAACTACCCATGACTGGAGTGTCACCCCTCTTTGCTCTAGCTTTTCAGCATGGTTTCAACTCTTGGTAACGATGTGCCTAAGATACTATGACAGCTACAGTTTAGCATACAGCTTCTTCATCTGGTGCGGATTGCGACCTCAGTCTGCCTTTAGCAGGCACTTGACGTATTTTACATAATATTGCGAGAACAGAAATAACTTGGCACTGACTCTTAAGATAAAAAAGAATCATGCAGGTCAGAAACCCTGCATGTTTATTTGCATTTGTTACAATGTATTAAATTGTGAATATTCTGCCTCTCTCTACCTCTCTGGTGCTCCCTGCATATTACTTAGGATCCAGCACAAGTCAGTAGCTGGCCACCAGAAGTGAGACTCCACAGGGAGAGCCCTAAAGGAGTAAAGTTGGGGATGGTTCGATGCATAAAATAATCATTCCAGTTCTCTCTTCGGCTAAATCTACCATGAACCTCATTGCTTCCTAATCAGAGTGATTAAATTTTTCTCTCTCCAAAAGCTTTCTGGAAAAGGCAAGCACTGAATAATGAGATATTTTCAGGCTTCCAAAGTTTTCTTGTATTCGTTTGATTTGTGTGTGTGTGTGCATGCATGTGTATGTTTTTGAAAAGCTACCATTGTCTATAAGCTTCTTAAACCAACGTAATAATTTTTCATGATTTGACCCTTTTTTACTTCCTAAGTTTTATCTTCCAGTTTTTGCCCATCAGTTTTTGTTCTAGTAAATATAAAATTCCTATTGTTATCTGAATACATTGTGTTGTCTTCCCGCTTAATACCCTGAAAACATATTTCACTTTCTTCTCCTGGATAGTTCCTACAAATCCGGCAAAGCTAAGGATAACCATCCTCTTCTTTAATTGGTGTTTCTCGAGCCTCGAAACTAGGCTAAATGTCTCTTTTCTATGCCCCCCTTGCCCTATGAATATCAGTATGAGGATGCTTATCACACTGTGTATAAATTATTTATATTTCACATGAATGTTTACCCCACAAGCAATGTCTCAATGAAAGGGCTTATATCTTATTTATCTTTGAATCTGCAGTGTCCTGAATAGTGCCTGGCATACAATAAATGTCTGCTACATGGAATTTGAGCCTTTGAAACAGATATTATTATTACTCACATTTTTTAGTCACGGGAATTAGGTTTAGAACAATTGCTGAGATTTACTCAGGCGGTACGTAATGGAGCCAAAATATTTATCTAGACCTCTCCCCAAAGCTATTAGAGTTCTAACAGACCACAATGCCTCTAGAACACAGGTTTGTTGTACCAGTCTGAAGCCTCCTATGTCTCTAAATTCATGCATAGACACAAAAAAGTATTCTTCCTATGCCATCTGCTTAGTCACAAGAAGGAAGTCCTTTCCAATCACATTTTATTCTATGCCCGGAGACTAGTAAAACTTACCTAGATTGGTCAGATTCAAGGCCACTTTTTGGATTATATTTTATAGATGGTGTTAATAAGTCTCTATAAATCTAAACATATGGCAGCATCTTTTGGGACTTGGGAGTTGTGGTCCCTCAAACATTTGTCCCAGTAAAGGGTAAACCCACAGACCAGAATTTGGCTCTAGGCATCAGAAAGCACATCTCATACTTCTTTGATTGTAAATATTGCAATCAAACTTGTCTATCTTTAAAATAAAATAGTCTTTCATATGCTTTAGCTTAGTTTCTTGAAATTCCACTTCAGAGTTTATGGCCAAAGCAAAGTATAAAATGCTTTTTTGTTATGTTTTGCTTATATGTACATATCCCTTGGGAATGCTGCAGAAAAGAATGATAGGCTGTAGATAAAGATTGGATTTTCACAAGTTTCTTGGACGAAATACTACTGTAATATTACCCCTTCATAGAACCCCACTATTTTTATTATCCAGACAGTATTGTTGTTCTAGGTGATCCAGAGAGATCCACTTATCTATTGTGGAGGAGGGATGTACCAGTCGTTAATGATGACCTTGTCACGGAGCATGCATATTCCCTGAGTCACAGAGAAGGGGAGAGTAAAGCTTCCCCCATTTCTTATCAGGACTCCCAGGTCCAGCCAAAGAACAAGAGCAGCATGTAAGCATAGGTCTGACCTTGTAGAATCTACAGCTTAAGTAAAATAGAGCAACTTTGGCCAAAATTGGCTTTCACTAAAAATATGCAGGAGTTCTTTTTTACTTTTGTGGACATTCAGGAAAATTTCTCATTGTTTAACCCACATTCAGATAGCTACTAACATAGCAAAGTGAAAAATGGAGCTGTTTTCCATCAAACGTGCAGCTTATGTTGCCCATGCCTTACTCTTAATTAGTTTTAGTCAATATGAATCAAGAGTTGGCAAGCCATTTTAAGCACTAAGTCATTGCCTTGCCTGAGCACCCCTTTATCTGGAGACAACTCGGTTTGTTTCAAAATCAACTAACACTAGGAAATGACTCCAAGCAGGATTTAATGTATTAGCCTCAGGCACACAGTGAAAAGAATTCTGAGATCATCACAGACCCTTGGCTCAGCACTAACTCCTTGAAGACCTTCTTTGCAAGGAATTTGGCTGGGAATCTATTCTTGACACTTGCCTGAAGTCTAGTAAAAAAGTGAAAAATAAATCAACATTTCTATAAAAACTATTCATTTCCTCTTATATAGTTCAAACTAAAATCTCTCAGAAAGAAAGAAAGAAAGAAAAGAAAGAAAGAAGAAAGAAGAAAAAGAAAAAAAAAGAAAGAAAAAGAAGAAGAAGAAAGAAAGAAAAGAAGAAAAAAAAAAGAAAGAAAGAAAAAAAAAAGAAAGAACGAAAGAAAGAAAGAAAAAAAGAAAGAAAAAAAAAAAAGAAAGGAAGGAAGAAAGAAAGTAAAAAAGGAAGAAAGGAAAGAAAGATGAAAAAAGAAAACCATTACAATAAAAGCATTAATGGTTACATACAGGAAACCATTTATCCAGCCTTTATTCTGTATAAACCTTATAGCCCTCCTTTTCTTACATAGATAAGTTAGGTATGCTTCTTCTATATTCAACTAGTGGGATAAGATTTATGTCATTGGATTAAGGACATTGCAGATTTTGTTTAGACACTTTTTTAGACAGCTACCATTGCATGATTTCAAGTACATTTAAGAAAACCTTTTTATTTAGAAGTAACTTTAAAGTTATGAAAAGTTACAGGAATAAGAATAACAAATAGTACCAGGTTCAACTATTATTAACGTTTTCCCCATTTGCTTCCTCATTTGTTCTACCTCTCCCTTTCTCTCTGTATATGTATCCACATACACAAACACATGTATAATATTTTTGTGACTCATTAGAGAGGACATGCCCCTTTCCACTATTTATTTAATAAATAAATTCCTATTTAAAAAAATAGGAATATTCCCGTACATATTTATAATTATAATTAAAATTATAAAATACCCTAAATTTAAAATTGAAAAAGCACTTTTAGCTAATCTACTACTCATAGTCCCATTTTGCCAATTGACTCAATAATGCCCTGAATGGCTATCCCTCCCCCCTCCTCCCCACCTTCCAGTATAAGATCTAGTCTAGGATCAAATACTATGTTTAGATGTCAGAGGTAGTCTCTTTAGTTCCCATTTATCTGGAACATTTCCAGTAGGTCTTTCCTTGTCTTTTGATATTGACATTTTGAAGAATACTTTTTAAAATATGAAAACATTCATTTTGGATTTGTTTGAAGTGTATTCATATTTGGTTCAGGTTATGCATTCCCAGACACAATACTATGAGATATTGTGTCCTTCTTAGATTATCATATCCAGAGACAGTAGGTATCCATATGCCCCTCATTGGTGATTGTAATTTGAATCATACTGTCAAATTGTTGTTAGTTTATCCACTAATAGTTACATTTATTTATTTTTTCTTGCAATTAGTAAATAGTCTGGCATTGACACTTTAAGGCAATACAAATATCCTGCTCCTCATCGAAATGCATAAACAATTGATTCTTGCTTGAATCAGTCCACTGTGATGGTTGTAAAATGCTGTTTTTTTCCCCCTCCAAAACTCTCACCACATTCACCACTTGACATTCTATTGTAAGCAAGAACCCTTTGTTCTCCCCCATTTATTTACCTATTTATTATCAGTATGGACATATGGAATTTTTTTCCCAGTGGTTAATAATTCATCACAATACTTAATTATTTTAGTATTCGAATCACTGTACAAGCTGGCTCTTGAATCCTTGTGACATGCCTATTAGTTTGGGGGGCACCTTCTTACTTTTTGGCATAGCAACATATTACAGGATCTTTTTGTACCTACTCTTTCCCAGCACTGGAATCAACTAGTTATTTATCTTAACAGTATTGGTTCCATTTAGTGGGCAATGGTGTTGGACACTAAGGTCTGGGTTCTAGTTGTGTTCATTTAGATTTTTTCCCCAGGCTCTTTCAAGCAAACAGTAGACACATGCATATACACATACCTCAGCATTCATACATATGAGCATATATATACATACACACAAGTACATGTTTTAGAAATCGCAAGTTTATACCAATATCTCCAATTGCATTATATCTCAACAGAGTTTTTTCTTGCCTTCCTCTTTTCCATATTTTTATGTCTCTCCTTCCATGTGAAAATTTTAACCCCTAGCACTTGTCAATGCTATAAAACATCTAAAATATATTCATAATTGATTTGTCCATATTTCCTCTTCAAAAAACAAATCTACTAAAAGAGTTCTCTCCTACCATAGCCAAAGACTGAGAATGTACAAATTCTGTGTTCATAAGTCACTTGGATTATTGCTTTATTTTTCTTCCCCGTCAGTTTAATTATAACTTTAATTTGAAATACAATTAGCTATATTTGCTTCAGGTTGCTTTCCATTTCAGTTTTACTTCCCCTCTTCACATTCTCGTTGACTTAACTTTTCAACTACGTGGAATATCTACATGCTTCCATTATGAAAGCTGTACAAAATGATGTACTCAGAGAAGTGTCACTCCTTCCTAAATCCCTTCCACCCCATTCACTTAAATCTCATCCAGGTAACTCTGTATATTAGATCAGAGAAGCAGAACCACTGTATTTTTAGGGATTGGAGCTTGTGTAAATTGTAAGAGCTGGTTAAGCAGTCTACAACAGCCTATTCCCGAATGATGCTCCAGGTTGACATCCACAGGGGGGGCTGTAAGAAAGGCAAAATGGATATAAAGTGGGAGAAGCAAGGAAAAGGTACAATCTGTGAGGCTGAGGTGGAATCCACATGGGTGGAATAGAACCTGCGTGAGTCTCCCGCTGCCTCCAAGTCTCCAGCTTCAATGATGGGGATGTTCTGAATTGGTGCCCTTCAGAACAGAGCTGAGCTCTGACTGGACCAGAAGGTGGAGATGTTACAGCAGAAGATCTTCAGGAAGTGGAGGAGTTTGTTGGGCTAGTCATTGCTCCCAAGTCAATCTGGAGCAGCAGATAAGTGACAACATGCATGGTGTGCAACAGGAGCTCCGAAACATAAAAAGAATATGGCTACTCCTTTACGTCTGCCTTCCCAATCTGGTGGGAAAAATCTCTTACAATCCATGTTATTTCAGATTTAATTGTGGAAGGGAATTCTAAGAAATATAGTTCCAGCTTACCTACACTGACACAATATAAATCACCATAATCCATCCCTTGTCAAGTCAGAATCCACATTTACCTCTTGGAACCATACTTATCTTCCAAACAAACAAACAAAAATGCTTCTGCCTACCTTAATGCTATTATCCCTTGTACAGCAAAATTATTTTAGTCCTCTCCACAAAATAGGGTTTCTCCATTTTTGAGTTATTTTCATTTCTTTTTCAGATGAGATATTCTCCTTTGATATCCTGGGACTTTAATACTGAGATATAAGGTGAACTGCTTTTAATGCGTAGAATGTTACATGGTAGGGGAATGAAAGGAGACAAAAGAAATTAATGTATGCCCAAACACATTATATCAAAGTATGGAATAAATACTCATAATTATTACAGTCCTTTTCTGCAGTTGATCAGGTGGTGGTAGCTGGTATTTATATCTATCTTTTCCCAGAACCCATTGCATGTTCTCTCTGTGCTCAGCAAGCTACTTTGTGGTCATGGTTTTTTGACCGCTGGCATTAGCCAAATCTTCATTCCTAAAAAATCTGGAGTGTTAGCAGTCCTATTGGTATTGGGTTGTTCTATTTTTCCACTAACTTTAATCACAGGATACAGAAATAGTAAATGACTGCAGGGTCATGTGCATTCCAGATATATACCTTCTTATCCCCGTGGGGTAAAATCAATCCAGCTTCCATTTAATATTCAGGTTCAACTCCTCTAGCCAGAATGAGCAACCCCCTTCCTTGCCTGTTCTTTAGCATATGGACCCCAAAGTGGCCCTGTGGCAGTCTCAGATTCCAGTCTAATGGCACAATTGTTGGGTCCCCTAACAAAGCATTTTTCCTTGGGAACCAAAACTTCAAGACTAGCAGAACCTAAAGTTACCCAATGGGAAGCCAAACTTGCAGTAGTGGATAAATAGTGAGAAAAGACACACCAATTTCCACCCTTTGATTTTTCAGACCTTAAACCATAGCTATGGAAAAAACAGCACAGCATTTTGGTCACTGATTTAGAGATTCTCGGAGGACATAGTAAGGCCCAGAACTGACCTCTCAACTATAAAAATGTGTTATCAAGATGTGTTGCCACCTAGCCAGTAGGTGTTGCTGAAAGGCGTTGCCAGTACTATAAAGAGTCTTCAAGAGGCCATAATTCTATTTTTTGAGTAAGTACAATGTTAACATGTTTCCAAAAGTCAACAGAACACAAAAAATCCTACTCAAAGACACATCCCTTCCTCCCACTTCCTTTCTACCTCATCGCCCTCACACTCCATCTATTGAAGTAACAGATTTTATTATTTACTGATATATTTTTTGCATTTCTTTTTGAAAAGATAAGTAGATACATATTGTTATTCCTATATAAAAGGCAAAACATGAATTATTTTCTTTGTACTTTGCTTTTGGCAGTTAATATCGCCTAGAAATCACTTCATGTCAATGCATAGAGATTTTCCCTTTTTTTCTTTCATTTTTTTTTTAGCAGCAGCATAGTGTGACATTGTGTGTAGGTACAATTGTTTACTTAACCAATTTCTTACACTTAGACATTAAGGTAGTTTCCAATATTTTGCATTATGAAAAAAAAGTGTTACAATGAATAACCTTAACACAGATGAATTTTAATGTTGTTGGAGGTGTATTTCAGGGTCAGTTCCTAGAAGCAGGGGTGCTGGGTTGAAGGGTAAATGCACACGTAACTTTCTTAGATATTGTCAAATTTCTTTCTATTGGGGTTGAATTATTTTGCATTTTCTAAATTCTCACTAGCATTGCATGTATAAGAGTGGCTGTTTCTCCACAGACTTGCCAAAATGTGTATTGTTAAGCTTTTGAATTTTTTCCAGATAGGTGAGAAATTGTAATTCTGTGTGATTTATTCTGCATTTTTCTCACTATGAGTGAAGGTGAACATCTTTCTATGTTAATCTTTTATGCTTAAACTTTATGTTAAGTAATGTGTGTGTGTGTGAATTGTTTATGTATTTTATTGATTTTTTTTCTATAACATTGTTGGGATCTTCCCCTGGATTGTTAAAAGTTCTTTGTATCTTAGGGATACTAGCTGTTTACCTATGATATATGACTTTCCTTATGTTATTTTATTTTTATTGTAAAAAAAGTTATCTTTTTTTTTTACCATAAATTTGTTTAAACTTGTCAAATGTGTCAATCTTTTGTTACATCTGAATTTTCAGTCATAGTTGAAACACCCTTCCATATATGCAGTTCAATGGGTAGAAATTTATCTTTATGTCCTTGTAATAATTAGATTATATATAAATATATAAGTATACATATGACATATATATATTTAGATATCTGATCTGCCTGGAGTTTAGTGTAAGGGATTGTTATCTTTTTCAAAATAGTCAAGCTGTTGAGCTAACATTATTTACTAAAAACAAACACACAAACCAAAAGCTTTACTCCGTTGATTCTTTTTTTTTTTTTTAAGGTTGTTTCATTTTGAATTTTTTTTTTTTTTTTAATTTTATTTATTTATTTATTTTTTGGCTGTGTTGGGTCCTCGTTTCTGTGCGAGGGCTTTCTCCAGTTGCGGCAAGCGGGGACCACTCTTCATCGTGGTGCGCGGGCCTCTCACTGTCGTGGCCTCTCTTGTTGCGGAGCACAGGCTCCAGACGCGCAGGCTCAGCAGTTGTGGCTCACGGGCCCACTAGCTCCGTGGCATGTGGGATCTTCCCAGACCAGGGCTCGAACCCGTGTTCCCTGCATTGGCAGGCAGACTCTCAACCACTGCGCCACCAGGGAAGCCCTACTCCGTTGATTCTTGATTCCACCTTTCTCATCTACCAGATTTCTTGAATAGTTTGTCTCTTCTGGGGTTTCCAATCTGTTTCATTAGTTGCTCTCTCTTTCGTCTGCCTGTACACCCTCTTTTAATTATAACAGGTTATAATTTGTTTTGTTTTTTTGTAGAAATAATCCCATCTCTCCTTATAGCTTTTCTTTTCCACTGTTTTCTTGGCTATTATTGTAATGGCAGCTGTTCCACCTCCATAAAAAAAAGCTCCATGCTATATTAATTGGAATAGTTTCACATTTATACATTAACTTAGGGAGAGCTACGATATTAATGATATTGAGATGTCCCAACCAAAACACAAAGGATGTCTTTCTATTTACTTAAATCTACTTTTATATCTTTCGGGAGTGTTTTAAAGTTTTCTTCATAAAAATTTTGCTCATTTTTGTTAAGCTTATTCTGGAGAGTTACCTTTTTTGTGCTATTTCAGTACATCTTTTAATTGAACAATGATGGGTTATCTACCTACCAGTGGGACATGAAGAAATTAGCTATATTCCTTTTTTTTTTTTTAACCCCACTTAGGTCTTTTTGTAAATAGAACAATATTGGTACCACACTAGGCTCAGTATGGAAAAAATAAAGGAATAGTTTTACTGCTTAGAAAATAAGTTTCCTCAAAAATCATAATGCATTAGATGTCTGGTAATATAGAGCATGATTGATACCATCTACATCTATAATGGGACTGAGCACTTTCTAAAACTCATTGTCCTCAGATGTAAAGTGGACAAAACAATATATTTCCAGGACATTTTAAGAGTTAGAGTTATTCTGAGCAAAGGACTAAACTGTGGGAGGCACTTGGTAAATGTCTGTGATTCTGATTATTCAGGTGTGTATGTTTGATAGGAGAGAGAAAATTGCTTTCCAACAAATACCTATTTTACCTATGCATCAGGCAAAACCATACCTTCTTTAGAAAAGGGGTTATCTGTAGAGATATTGGAAGATGCATATCTGGTGTTTTTTTCTCCTGGCACCTGTTCCTTATGGGAGAGATAATGCAGCAAAGACAAAGAAGCTGACATAGAGTGAGGTAGCTCATATACCTCTTCTCTTGGGAGAGATTTCCTCACATAAAAACCACAATCTTGAGGTGACCAAGACAGCCCTAAAATTCCCCTCAGCTTCACTACATTTTAGACAGATTTCTTTTTGACTGTAGACCCCTGACCTCTCTTTGCTTAGAGCAATTACTTTAGGAAACTTGCAATTGTAAATTTTTTTCTTTGCCCTTTTGAGATGTAAATATCTCAACCTCCTGCCAGTTTTAATACACAAGAGTGTCTTTCTCAAGGACCAGGGAGCCATCCTTTTGAAATGTAATCATCAAGAAAGATAGCACCCCTATCTACCAGTCTTTGTGGGACGACAGAAACCTAACTTTGATGAGTGCCAATTAGCAAACACAGAGGGCCTAATAACATTGACCAACCCCACCCCTAATGACTTCCATTAATTTTCCAACAGTTTACCTTAGTTTAGAAACTCTCCTGCCTTTTGTTTCCAAGGAGTTGGCTTTAATCTCTCTCCCCACCATTGGAATAGTCCTGAATAAAGCCTTCCTTCTCTATTTAATCTGTCTAGTGCAATTTTCTTTGACAGAGATCTTTCAAAATAATCTTACAATGCAATTTACAATTTAACTCTATTGATTCTTGGATAAAGATGTAATCTCCTCTGAGAACAATAAGGCATTTATAAATAGCCATGGGGTTAGCTTAAATATGTGGGCATGAATAAGTATCCATTTTAAATTGATACGTAATAACTGATTTGGTGTCCATGCTCATAACACAACAGTCACTGACTATTTGGACATAAATATTCTTTTATTTTCTCTAATGAAAGAGAAGAGTTGACAGAAATATTAATTTATACTTGGTAGGACTCTATCTTTCATTCATAACTTCATTTCTTGAGAATTTATTATAATTTGCTCCTCAATTGTCCATACTAAATTTAAACAATTTGTTGAGTTGTACTAAACACATCTTTGTGCCTAAGAAATAGCTCTTAGCTTGGCTTCTATATAAAATTCCCTTTTGCTTTTATCTTGGAAATTCTTCTTTGGTTTGTTAGTTAATCTGGCCAATTTTCATATTTACTACCACTGATTTTACTTTTCTTGTCAATGCCTAGTTTTTCATTATGTTAATATCTTTCATTTATTTGCCAAATATTAAAGTATAAGGGTGTTAAAGACACAATTTCTGTCTTGAAATGTCATAAAGTCTAGTGAGGAGAGAGGTACGTGAACAGACAATAATAATGCATTATAGTAGGTTTAATAGAGTTATTTTATACTGACTATAGAGAAGCATGAGATGGACAAATAATTCCAATCCAGCCTTGATATTGATAATGAGAGAAGGAGTGGATGCATGTGGGTTTGTGGGACAAAACGTGTCTCAAATAGGTTTCATATGACAAGAATGTGAACAATGAGGATGTTGGCAGAAGGTATTAGAGAGAGAGCTGGAAACATAAGCAAGAAGTATCATGTTAGAGAGTTCGAATTTTATTTTGAACGTGAAAGAGCCGTTGAGGCCTTTTGTAGTTGGAAACTACTAACATGTTCCTATTTGGGATCTAGAAGAAAAATCTGGTTTTAGTATGGAGAATGGTCTGGAGGTATGCTCAGCTTACCTCTTCAATAATCATAAAATAATTTCATTATTGAGCAAATTTATAACTGTGGCTACATAACACTAACCTAACCAAACTAGAAAATGAATGTATTTGACCAAACTAATATTTATATTATTATCTTGTTATTTTTATATTATTACATCATTATTTTTTAGGGACTACTCTCAAAAATTATAATGATCTTTTAGCCAGCTCATTTTTATAGATGAAGTCATTCAGAGGTAAATATTTTAATGACATGCCCAAAGTTACACAGTATTTTATAATAACAATGCTCCATATTTGTGTTGCTAGGGTAAATTTGTCCTTCAAATTGAAAGTCAGGACTATTTCACTCACAAATCTTTTTCCAAGTGGGATTTTATTTTTCTAATGAAAATTCAGAAATATATTTTCATTTTCATTCATATTATAAGACAGAGAAAGTGAATGTTGATCAATAAGCTTGGGTCAAGGGGGGATGTGGATGTGAGAACATAGACCTCTGTATATTTTCAGCAAGCTGGGCGAGAGCTTTGGAATTTTCAGGGTTTAGATCAAGCATTAGACTATTTCCTTTCTAATCTTAAGGACCACTACCCCAAACTAACAGCTGTCTTACACTGTACAGTACTTCTTAGTTTTACCCCTTTGAAGTAGTGAAACGTTGACCCTGACAACAATCCTGTTATATAGTTGAGGCAATATTTTTGTTGCCTTATAAAATTAATCTTTAACACTGCAAAAATAAAAATAAAAGATTTTATTGAACGGTGGATCTGAATCCAAAATGTATATATTATTTTTCAGCCTAGTGCTGTAAACTATTGTCACATTGTATTTCTTGCCTCTTCTTTAAAAAATATTAGTTCCATTTGAGTGTAGACACAATTTAGATTCAATAACATTTCTGATTGTCTTCTGCTGCATTGAAAGTTCATCTATCTATCTAGGAGCTTATGGTTAGAAATAAGCTCATAATCCACCTGTGGATCACCCTGCTCCGACTCTCATCTGTGGTCTGTGAAGCTGATCCACAGGGTTTGCTTAATGGTGCCCTTGTCCTCTGGCTTCCTGTTGTCGCTCATCCATGGGAGACACCAGCAGATCAGAGAACAGGAGAAGGAAGTCTGAATTTATATTCTCCCGGAACACTTTTTACTGAGGAACTATGAATGAGCCTCAGCCCTCTGCGTAACTTCTCTAGGTTCTGGAAACTACTCTGCCCTTTGAGCACTAGGTGGAGTTCAGCTCCCTGATGTTGCTAATCTAAGAGTATTACTAAGGAAAAAAAAAAAAAGGTCATGAAGAACCTAGTGGCAAGACAGGAATAAAGACACAGACCTACTAGAGAATGGACTTGAGGATATGGGGAGGGGGAAGGGTAAGATGTGACAAAGAAAGAGAGTGGCATGGACATATATACACTACCAAACATAAAATAGATAGCTAGTGGAAGCAGCCGCATAGCACAGGGAGATCAGCTCGGTGCTTTGTGACCATCTAGAGGGGTGGGATAGGGAGGGCGGGAGGGAGGGCAAGAGGGAAGAGATATGGGAACATACGTATATGTGTAACTGATTCCCTTTGTTATAAAGCAGAAACTAACACACCATTGTAAAGCAATTATACTCCAATAAAGATGTTAAAAAAAAGAGTATTACTGTTTTCCCTTATTCATTTTCCTAAACTCTGTCCTTTGTTAAGTCTTTTCAATGGATTCCATTTTAACATGTCTTTTTAAAATTGTCATTTTATTGGAGGAACATATAAAAAAAACTGTTTTACTAATGTCAAGAATGTGTTAATAGGAGGCAGCATGAGTGGTGCTGAAAAGGACAGCCTCTGGAACCAGCAGCCTCAATTTCTAGCTTGGTTCTCCACTTCCTGCTGTGTGTGACATTGAGCACATTTTTAAAATACATTTGTTCTTCAGGTTTTTTTTTTTTATTCATAAGTGAATATATATACTTATGTGTATATGTGTGTATGTATGTACGTATATACACATACAGATGCTTTAGAACAGCACTGAACAATAGAAATATAATACCACTGAGGACCATAAATGTGAGCCATGGGTACTTTACTACTTTTAGTAATCACTTAAAAAGAACAAAAGAAACAGGTAAAATTAAAGATATGGTTACTTAACCCAATATATTAAAAATAGTATTTCAACATGTTTTCAGTATAAAAATAATTAATGAGGTATTTTATGTACAAAATATACCAAAAATATAGTGTATATTTACATTTACTGCACATCTCAATTTGGACAAGCACATTTCAAAAGCTCAAGGGCCCAGACATTGGTGGTGGCTCCCTTATTGCACAGCACGCGTTAGGTGTTCTCTAACCTACACCTTTTAAACAACTTACCTTGATGAACCACCGTTCTCTATTCTTTTCTGTTAACTAAATGTGCTTATAGGATGCTGAATGCCAAGGCACATGCAGGCATGTTCTTAGACATTCTTGAACATCTGCTTCCACCACTGAATTAAATGTTATGAAGAATTAATTGTATTTTTCCCAGACCTGTTTATATCAGTATATTTTTTCATTATAATAATTATTTATTTGTTTATAAACCAATAAAACATTAATGTGAAAAGAACAGAGTTGTTTCTATGAAATTAGGTTAAATATTTTGAAAAGGATTCATAAAGGAGAGACACCAGAAGTTGTTTTTTGAATTAGATGTAGTCGAAACAACTGAAAGACTGAGGAAAAATTACCAAAAGTTAGAGGGGTTTTGTATGCAGGCTACTTTGCAAGTGTTGGTAAGTTCCTGCTATACTTAAAGAAAATGAACCTGGATATCATAGAATGATCTTATGGTTGTAGTTAATGAAAAAAAAAATGCAGAACTCCAATATAAGGATATATAAGAGAAAACATCTTAATATTGTATTCACAAATTGTTAAACTATGTTTTACTATGTATAAAGCATAAATTAAAAAAATACTTAGATTTTTGTCTGTATCTCTTTAATGAGTCTTCGTTTCAATGACTATTTTCGATTAACTGGCCATGGTCCTTCTACTGCAGGCCCCAAGAGGGCAGGTGTCATGTTTGTTTTGTTTGCCACTATATTCTCAGGGCTAGAATGGCTCAAAGTAGATGCTCAACAAATATTTGTTGACAGATTGGCTGACTCATTCTTTCCATATGGCACCTCCTACCAGGCAAGCCTGTTGGCTTTTCAGTTTATAGTTTGCTGTCATATTTTTTTAAAACATGAAATTGTTTTATTTACAACAGACATAATTTTATGGTCCTTTTTTTCTAAGCGAAATGTTATTCTAGTCATCTAGCAGAAGAAAACTCATACAAAATTTAACTCAGTAAATTTAGACTTGATGTTCCTCAGCAATGCTTTGCTGAGGAAAATGGGAGAGAGTAAATAAAATTAAGACTCTCTTATCCTGAGAAGGTCAAAAAAACTTTGTTTTCATATGCTTCTGGGGAGCTGTGAATAAATATCCAACGAGCCTCATCTGGATTCACAATCTGTTCATCAGAACACCTAAATTTATCTTCTTCGCAAGTATCCCTATTAACAGACATTGACTGTGGTTATACACATACACAGTTGGAATTCCCTGAAATTTGGAAAATTCCCTGAAATTAGGCATACAAATGGTATGTCGATAGTTGTAGAGTGTACTTCCCCTACCCTAAGCTGAAGGTGAAGATTTAGTCACAGTGTAGCTAAACAGGCAGAAAATATTTAAGTTAGAACTGGAATCCTTCCTGAGGGACTTGCCAATATAATTATCTTTTTCATAGTTTCCAAAACATATCATTTTAATGGAAACTTTTAAAGTATTACATATATAAAAATGAATACACCGGAAGTGCATAGCTTGATAAATATTAACAAAGTGGCATACTGTAAATAGCACTCAGATCAAGATAAATATTACCAGTAGCCTGGAAACCCTTCTTGTATTTTCTTCCAGTCCTCACCCTCCCTAATAGTATTTAATATGCTGACTTGATCACTGTAGATTACTTTTACCAATATATAAACTTTATATAAACAAATCATTCAATATGTTCTGTGTTTTGCTTAGCTTCTTTTATTCAGTAAATTTTTTTTAGATTCATTCGTGTGTGTGGTTGTAGTTTGTTTATTCTCATTGACTTATGGTATTCCATTGTATAATTATACCACAAATTTTATTCCATTCTTCTATTGATGGATATGGAGATTGTTCTCAGGTTTTGGCTCTTATGAATAGTGCTGGTCTGAACATTACAGTACATGTCTTTTGGTAAACATAGGAACATATATCTGCCAAGTATAAACCCAGGAGTGGAAATTCTGGACCATAAGGTGTGCTGATGTTAAGTTGTAATAGATACAACCATACAACATCTTCTGGATTGAATTACTTTACAAAAAACAGAAAGCAAAGGAGATTTTGGTCTTAAAAATGTCAACTGGTTGGTTATATTAGAAGATATTATATATACATGTATTTCTTAATCTCTAAGTAGATTTTTTAGAATACTTTTTCTCTTGAAATGGAAAAAAAATCTGTTATAATATACAGTTAACATCCATATGCAGGTTTTTTGTTTGTTTGTTTTTCTGTAGTTTTAATGTTATATACTTACTAGTAAAAATTCTGGTTAGTATTAGGAAAATATTATACTCATAAATGATTTATTTTTAACTGTATCAGGACTTACCATGCCTGTGGAAGTAAAATTAGAAATGACATTTTCATTTGCATATATGAAGTCAAAGAAACCATTTTGTAAAATTCATATTATACTGTTTAGAAATGAACTTTCTCATTTCAGAAAACCCCGTGAAATATTTTTTCAGCTTTGTTCTTTGCATATACAGTAATTTACTCTCAATAATGTTCAAAAATATATTGTATAGATTGTTGTATAAATAGAAGAGGAGGGAACACTTCCAAACTCACTTTACCGGGTCGACATTACCCTAAAACCAAACCCAGACAAAGATACTACAAAAAAAGAAAATTTCCCTGATGAACATAGATGCAAAAATCCACAATGAAAATATTACCAAACTGAATTCAACAATATATTAAAAAGATTATACACCATGATCAAATGAGATTTATTCCAGAAATGCAAGGATGGTTCAACATCCTCAAATCAAGCAATGTGATATACCACATTAAGAAAATAACAAAATAAAAGATAAAAATCATATGGTCATTTTAACCTTTTTCTCACTCTTTATGTTTTGCTGTGTCAACAACTATCATGTCCCCAAACCATATATCTAACTCACTCTTCTTTCCTCAGAAATGCATTTAGGCCTCATTTTTCCAACTGCCTACATGTGTAATGGTCTGCATATCCCATTCTTGCTTCAAATTCAATTTAATGCCATATTTTTTGCTGCAAACTGGAATTTCATTTTTGTATTTCCTACTTTGGCTAATGGTACCCATGTTGTCTATGTTCAAAATTATAAATTGTCTTAAATATTTATTAATGCACTCTCCTTTATTTATTTACCTTTAATCAAACACCAAAATCATCACAAACTATTTCCTTCCTTCTCCTTTTCCCCTTTTTATGGCTAATATATCTTACACACACAATGTTTTCTATGTACAGTTGTAATTATGTTTTTATGGCTCTAAGAGACTCCAATCTTCAATTTCTCAAATCCATCCTCTGTATGCCAGGCATTGTATGTATGCTTTCCTAAAAAGCATGTAGGACTGTGCACTTAACAAATATTAGTAATTGGAACATGCTGTTTGTGTCCTCAAGAAACTCACACTTACGGAAGAGACAAAGTTTTAAATAATTTCTGGAAAATTACGAGCTGATATAAGTACCATGGGGAGTTAAAAGGAGTTTTCATTCTCATAACCAACTATTTATTGAGGAACTCTTTTGGGTATTGTACACTGGGGATAGAGAACTGAACTGGACAAAAAGACTTCTGATCTCATGAATCGTATTTTCAATGACAGGGAATGGAGAGGTCAAGGAAGACTTCATGAGGAGATGACACTGGGGTAAGTTTTAAAATCACTATTTCTGATGGTGAGGCTTAAGTATGTGTATTTTGATAAAAGATTCACAGATGACTGTGATGTATATGGTTAGAAATCACTAACATTATTCCCTGTTGCTTAGATGAACTTCCAGTAAAACAAAGAGCTTTCACATCCATGCAGCGCATATGCTGTTCCCAATGAATGTAATGAGAGCCCCCATTCTAAAGTCTTTATCAAAACATTCCTAATTCTCCTCAAGTCACCTTCATTTGTTATTTCAATGAATCACTCAAGTAATCAACAAATATTTATTCCTTCCTATGACCTAGAACAGAAAATAAAGAAAGGCTTCTCTTAGACAGTGATATTTTAGGTTTTCAAGGATAAGTAGGTATTACTTGGGTGAGAGGAAGTGGGAGTGGGGTGACTAGCACATGCTGTTCACCAGGGAGTGTGGCTTTAGGGAGATGGCTGCTTAAGGAATTGAAGCAAGGGCAGGAGTGGAGTGTAAAGAACAGACTGTATGCTCAAAAGACTTAAGCTTTTTAAGTTCAGACTCCAGAGATAAAATTATTTTCGTTTATGTGGCCCCAGAACATGCCAGAATGCTTGATATAGAGTAGGATCTTAATGAATATTTGTGAAATAAACTAATATACATAATAACAAATTGAAATCTACCCCTAAATGATAGTGGCTTGGGCTTGTGATTTAATATATCAAATCACAGAGTTTCTCAAAAATATTTTGCCAAATTTTTTTTTCAGAGCCACTAATAAGAAGTACATGCACTTGATAATGTTTATACTTTATAAAAGATGTAGCTGTAGCAAATGAACAACTGTCTCCAGGAGTCAATGGAAATAGATGGAACAGCTCTCTAGGTCTTTTTCTCAGCTATTCCCTCAAGCTACCTGGGTTTCTAAGGCACTCAGTTCTTGAGAGATTATTGTGATGGCTATTTCATTTGAAAATATTTACACTATAACTGAGGCCCTCAACTCTAAATACAGACGCGAACAGTAGGAATGTCAGAAAATGTTAGAGCCATCAAAAGAATATTTTGTGTTTCAGAAGTGACTGCCTTCTTGACCCTTACAATAAGGTCAACCATGCAAAGGCTACTAGGTTTGCTCATTCCTTGGGTTCTAGGGATTTAGTACCAAGTAGTAGAAGGGGAAAGGTATCTCTCAAACAGGTATATTTTCAACTTTTTACTCAGCACTTAACATTAACTAACCTCTAGCAATTTACTTTATCTTTGTGGGCCTGAATCTGAATGCATGTAACCTTGTGGGAAATAAATCATATACCTATGTGAAATAATAGAAAATGTATATATGGGTCTCTGCCCTGGGTTCCTGGCACAAAGCTCCTAAAGCCCTTGTAATTTCCTAAGTGATAAGAACACTAGGGGCATCTCTTGTTTTAATATTTGTCTTTGACCCCATTCCTGACACAGGGCTAAATTCCTAAGTGCTAAGGGCACTATGAGCCATGATTTGTTCTACTGAGGCAACTCTGGGTGGGCTTCTGGATGGCTTCTGGATGGGCGCTAGTCACCAGAAAGACCAAGCCTGATTAGAAGCTTGGAAGTTTCAGCCCCACTCATCCTCTAGAGAGGGGAGATAAGCTGAAAATGGAGTTAATAACTGATCATGCCTACATGAGGAAGCCTCTATAAATTCCCAGTAGGAGGGGTTTAGGGAGCTTCCAGGTTGACAAACATACCCATACCGGGAGGGTGATGGGGACAGAAGCTTCTGCACTCAGGACCCCCCCACACACACCTTGCCCTACATATCTCTTCATCTGGCTGTTCACTGGTATCCTTTAGCATAGCCTTTAAAAAAACTGTCAAAGATAAATAAGTGGTTTCCTGAGCTCTATGAGCTGCTCTAGCAAGTTAATTGAGCCCAAGGAGGGGGGCCAAGGGGACCACCAGTCTATAGCGTGTTGGTCAGAAGCACAGGTGACAACCTGGGCTTGTGACTGGCATCTGAAGTGGGAAAGGGCAGTTTTGTGGACTGAGCCCTTCACCTGTGGGATGTGAAGGTATCTCCAGGTAGATAGTGTCAGAATTGAGTTAAACTGAAGGACACTGGGCTAGTGTCATTGAGAATTGCCTGTTGTGGGGAAAAACCTATACACATTTGGTGACTAGAAGTGTCAGAAATAAAGCGTTCTGTGTGAATAGTAAAGGAGACTCAGAGGGAAGAAACTCATGGGAAGGAAGAAACTCATGGGAAGGAAGAACTGGGTTTTTCCCTACACAGAAGGAAAAAAAACTGCGTTTTTCTAATTCAACCTTATATGAGCACTGTTCTTTGTACATATTACACACTCGGAAAGTCATTTCCATTCCCCCACTCTAATTTTCCTATTGTGTGCTTATTTTTGGACTTATAACATTGTAATTCTAGGGAGTAGTGGAAAACTAATATTCTTAAAATTCATATCATGCTAATTTGATTTCACAATATCAAATAAACAATAACCTTATTTGGGCTCTTTGAAGGATCATAAGAAAAGTAACCTCACATTTGTTGAGAAGCTTCATTTTTTTCTCTCCCAGCTGTCACTTAAGATCTCTCTGTTTGTTCATTTTGACCATCGATTGAGGGTTATAGTGAAAATTCACCCTGTTTGTACTTATTTTTCTCTCAGGAAAAATAAGGCACTCTAAAAATAATATTCACACAAGGTGATCAGGCAACAGACTAGAATTTTCTTTTCTGAAAATTATAGTGTAAGTTATATCCCATTATATTGCTATTTTGATAGAAATATCTTTCAACTGTGCCTGGTATTCCCCACTTTGTCTTACATGTTTTTACTATCCATCTCTCATGACATTATTTCCTGTGGATCTCCTTGTAGAAACTGCTTTGCTTCCCTTTTATTAGCTCCTATAGGACCCTTTGGTATTTGACTGTCCTGAAAATATAGCTCTATTTCTTCAAAGTAGCAATTAAATAATTAACATGTTTTCTAGAGCTTGCCTCTTGCTAAATATATCCATTTCCTCAATTTATGAATAAAGACTTGGTTTGACCATGTCTTTCCTGCATTGTTGTTTGTTTGTTTAATTCCATTGGAGTTCTTGAAGCCTGAACTGTTAATAATTCTGCCAAATACATTGCTTGAAACTTATTAATCTTGTTTTTCAGAAACAAGATTTATTAATCTTGTTTTTCTTGTTTTTCAGATAAATCTAATTTATTAATCTTGAAATTTATTAATCTTGTTTCCCATCTTTCTTCTTGAAGGACATGTGCCTTGTTGCTAAGGCAAACATGTTCTAGAAGCCACTGTTTGATATCAACTCTAAAGTATTTCATTACCAGTGCAGTTGTGTCACAGTTATGCTTTTTTCCTACTTTGTTTTGTATTTAGGAATATTTTCTTTAGGCAGAAGTAATGCTCATCTTTGCTTCTCTTCTATAGCTTTTAATGTATCTACGTAGTTATCAATAATTCATTCAAGATTCTGTAAAAGGAAGATCTTTCCTCCTTCTTTAACAGATACAAAGTTGAGTTTATCTCTTAACCATTTCAAATGTACAGAACACATGCTAATTCAAGTGAAATCTCACTACTTTTTAAGTTAAAATGATTCAATTGGTAACTTTATCAGTATGAATATCTATTCTATAGATAGTAAAAGCCATTCTATCATTGCTATAATTCTATTAATAATTTGTTGCAAGTTATTTATAGAATTACTGTATTAGGTCAATCAAATCAGTGTTAGATGTTTATATATTTCAAGAGTGGGAAGTAAAATAATACCTCTGCTGAACTATGATAAAATTTCAACTGTCACTAGTATGCATTATTCTGCAGTGAATTAATGGAAAAAGTATTTTTTTTGCTATATAGATTATATCTTATCATTGAAACCTTCCCCCTTTTCCAAAAAGAAATATAACACACACACACAAAAGTGCATGAAACATAAATATAGAACTCAATGACTTATTACAAAATAGAAACCCAAGTAAACACCGCCAGGTCCAGAAAGAGAACGTTACCAGCATCTCAAAAGCCATGCTCATTCTTCTCACATCACTATCCACTTCTTTTCTTAAGGTGACTACTATCCTGACTGAAAACAATATGGTACAGTTTTTGCTTGTCTTTGTTCTTTATATAAATGTAACAACTTTCTAGGTGCCCTTATACATCTTACTTTTTTTTCCTCAGGGCTGTTTCATAGATCTTGTAGCAGCATTTATTGTCATGTACCAGCAATTTATTGTAATTGCCTTGTAGAACTTTATTATATAAATACAGCATAATGTATTTACCTTGTCTGTGGTTGATGGTCATTTTGATTGTTTCCAATATTGGCAATTACAGACAAAGCGGCCATGAACATTCCTGTGCATATCTTTGGGTACAAAACAGAACGGCATTTATAAGTAGTGATGATATTATCAGTCCAGATCTATAAATTTGACAGATAATTCCAAAGACTTTTCTAGAGTGATTATCCGATTTAAACTCTGACCAGTGGGGCTTCCCTGGTGGCGCAGTGGTTGAGAATCTGCCTGCCAATGCAGGGGACACGGGTTCGAGCCCTGGTCTGGGAAGATCCCACATGCCGCGGAGCAACTAGGCCCGTGAGCCACAACTACTGAGCCTGCGCGTCTGGAGCCTGTGCTCCGCAACGGGAGAGGCCGCGATAGTGAGAGGCCCGCGCACCGCGATGAAGAGTGGCCCCCGCTTGCCACAACTAGAGAAAGCCCTTGCACAGAAACGAAGACCCAACACAGCCAAAAATAAATAAATAAATAAATAAATTTAAAAAAAAAAAAAAAAACTCTGACCAAGAGGGTTTGAGAGTTCCTGTCACCCCACATCATTGCCAACAATGTTAGTCATGTAAGCCAATCTGTGGATTGCTCTTTGAACTCTTATTTAATCAAGAAAACCTGATTTTAATATAATCCAATCTATTGATATTTTCCTTTAAGATGATTACTTTTTGAATATGTTCTATTTAAGAAATCATATAGGCATTTTTATATTTTATAAATCAAACATTCCCAAAAGAGAAGTCAAATAGAAAGAGAGATGCCCTGTTCATATACATGTACACATGTACAAACTAAGGAGCAGCAGAAATCAGAATTTGTATTTTGGATTTAGCTTTAATTCTCATTTGTTCAAGGTAATTTGACGTTGGCCTACTTACCGTCTAGTAAAAGTCTTTGAAATTTACCTATTTTAAACAATTACATTTCAGTTTACTGAGAACAGACTGGGTAGCTGGTAGGGAATTTTTCAATCTGAGAAGTTAATAATGATTCTACGCTGAAAATGTTCTATGGATTGAAGCTCATGAGAAGAAATAAGAGTAGGATTCAGTCCTAAGAAACAGGAGTACAAAAATTAGGTGACAGTACTGGACTGGATGACAATTTCAGTAGGCGATAGTATAGTTGAAAAATTAATTAAGGAAATTATTAAAATAAACTCTGATAAACCTACATTATGAGTTTAAAAAGATATATTTCCATCTCTACTATCAATGAGGTCTTGAAGTGCGAACAGGGAAGTTCATTTTCTCCTTGGCTATGTGTTTCATGTGAAAAAAAGTGAAATGTGACTCTATTCACTTTATTAAAACCAGATACAGTACTTTCCACAGTCATATTTAGTCTCATGTTATTCCTGGATAAAAGCCCTAAAAGCCATATAATGTTCATTTTTTTTTTGAGAGTTTCAGCATTATTTCTTAAATATGCCTTTCTGTCATATATCTGTGAGGATTCCAACCACTTTCTTAATTATTGTTGTGGTATAATAGGATATAATGTCTAATCAATCTCCACCTTTACTTCTACCTAAACAATCCTCCCTTCATATACAAAAGGGAAGAAATAATTGACCCAATTTGCATAATGCTTTAATGTAGTCATGCTGAGCAACATGATGCACAGATAATCAATTTTGTTAAAGATAATGGTGTACCAAATTTATAATAGAGTGCTGTTATATTGTTTGAGGGAGGGAAGAAAAGCAGATGTTTCCAGGGAATTTAGAGTGGTTTAAGCAACGAAACAATAAGAGATAGTAATTATTAAAGCAGTGCTTAAAAACAATTTCAAATGAAATACTTCTTCAAACTAAATGTAACACAGAGGTCCTCTATGGAATGTCTGTAAAGTATCCTGGACCTGCTTGTCTACCCTCTGAAACTTATCCATTTTCGACTGCCTCTGAACTATCTCTAAGAGTCCCTAGTGCTATGTGGAATGCAATTTGATAACCACTGAATTACAGTATAAAAATGATGTTCTTGTGTCAAAAGACTAGAAGTAGTTATAGCCTTTGCTTAGGAAAAATATGCTCTAAGACTATCAGAGAGAAACAGAGCACGTGAATAACGTGTGAGAAAGTGAGAAGAGCCTGGTCTCTTTAGCAGACTATTACATGATCCTGGACAAGTATGTGAAGCTCTCTGAACCCCAGTTTTCAACATATACAGTTAAGAATATAACATCTACCTCAAGGGGTGTTATGAGAGAAATTGAGTTAAATATGTTAAAAATGCTGTGTTTAAAAAAAAAAAGTAAGGCAATTATTCTAAAGTATTAGAAAACTATTTGTTTAACATGTTATTCCTGATCCTATAGCCTCTATTATCAACTACTAGGCCAGAGGTCAGAAAACTTTCTGTAAAGGACCAGATAGTAAATATTTTAGGTTTTGACAGCCCTCTCTTCTGTTAGTCACAGCTACTCAACTCATGTTGTAGCTCAAAAACAGCCATATGCAACATATAAATAAATGAGTGTG
The DNA here is from genome assembly GCF_009873245.2 of Balaenoptera musculus. Classification (NCBI taxonomy): domain Eukaryota; kingdom Metazoa; phylum Chordata; class Mammalia; order Artiodactyla; family Balaenopteridae; genus Balaenoptera; species Balaenoptera musculus. The sequence continues at coordinate 45,449,023 of NC_045798.1, forward strand.
GCTATGTTTCAATGAAACGTTACAAAAACAGGCAGCTGGCTAAATCTGCCCAGTGAACCATAGTTTGCAAACTCCTGCACTAGAAATTTTCAACTCCAAGTGTGGTTCACAGCCCACCAGCAGCAGCATTCCCTGGGAGCAGGACAAGCTACATGATGGTGAGGCCCAAAGCAAATAAAAGTGTGGGTCCCTTTGCTCATAAATTACTAAGAAACTTAAAATGCTGACAGCAGAGCATTAAATTAAGTGTGAAGCCTTTGTATAACTGCACAGGTCACAAATCTGAGAATCCAGCCCAGCCCAGAAGCTGGTTAAAAATGCAGAACCTCAGCCCCTACCCCTGACCTACTGAATGATAATCTGATAATCAATAAGATCCCAAGATGATTCATTTGTATATGTGTCTTGAGAAGCACTGATGGACTAAAATGATCTTAAGACAGTATTTCTGTCTAGGAACTCTCTAACAAGGCCTAAGTAATTACTTCTGTCTATGAGAAACCTACTTTGAAATTCATACAAAACTGTTCACAAAATAATTGAAAAATTAACATAGTCAACAAATATTCTCCTGTATTCTTTAATCTCCCAATTAAACGGATTTGCAGTTTATCCTCAGTTTTTCTTCTGCTTCTCTCACTGCATCTAATTGGTTGCTGAGCACTGATCATTCCCACTCAGAGAATTTTCTCTCTTGTTCTGCAGCACCTCTCAGAAGAGTGTAGTGGTTAAGAATGTTGATTCTGGAGCTGGACTGCCTGAGTTTGTATGCTGGCTCCACCTCTTACCAGCTGTTTGGTCTTGGGCAGGTTACTTACTTAATCTGTTTCAGTTCTCTCTTCTTTTAAATAGAGAGGATAACTCAAAGCATCATTGTGAGGATTAAATGTTTTTACTTGTAACCACTTAATTAGTGTCTGACACATAGTAAACACTTACAAGTATTAGACATTATTATTATCTATTAATTCCCATCACCTTTATGATTCTTCTGGCCTTCATAATCAGTTTCCTGAGCTCTTGCAACATTAACTATTCTCAGTGCCACATGATAATTAGGATTAACTGCACAGAGTTTGGGAAGCAAAGTTAGTCATGCTGCTTTAGTACAGAAATAATAAGAAATAGTTTTTGAGCACAACATAATGGGAGCTAGGTAATGGTCTAAGGATGAAATCAACATGTAGGGATCAAGTCCAAGAAATCAACTGTAATAAATTCAGTTGAGTCCAAGCAGGCCTTGAGAATAAAGGTGAGGAAGATCTAGAACAGGAGATAAAAATTACAGCCATTTGGCTACATCTAGCCTACTGTCTCTTTTTATTAATAAAGTTTTAATGGAACACAGTCAGACCTATTCTTTTCCTATTATCAGTGGCTGCTTTTGCACCACAGTCGCAGAGTTGAGTAGTTGTGACAGAGACCTATGGCCCACAAAACCTAAAATATTTACTATCTGGCCCTTTACAGAAACAAACAGCAACAAAAAAGTACAGGTCCTGGAGTATTACAGAATGCAAGGCAGAGTTGGTGGGATTTTCAGACAGAACTTGATCATTGAAAGAATCCTTCAGAATAGGACTGAGAAGAATAAAGTTGGAAAGAAATCCAAGTCATCTGGCTGAGAACCAGGCCCCAGAGTGTGAGTGGGCACTGAGCCAGAAACAGAATATTCAGAGAGTTTACTGTTTATCTTCATCGCTGAATCATTTGCGGACTCAACCTTCTTTACAGAAGGAGCTAAAACTACTTCTAAAACGCAACTTCTAGTGTTTTGATCAGTCTGAGTGGATTCTGTCGATTGTGGGGAGATACAGAGAAGTTGACAGAAAGCTTGCTGATTAATCCCATAACTAGGATACCACAGTTATCACCCTAAAAAATCCAATCATGTAAACTTATTTTGACGTCGTCATACTATAATATAAAAAGTTTTTGACAAGGCATGTAAATTCTTCTTTGGAAAGTCATATAAATTCAGCATCCCAGAGGTACCATCGCATACTTGGCTTTGAATATGGAAATATCTAGTTTTGAATCCAGCTTTTGCAGATGTTTCCCCTATAACCTGAAAATCCTTCCCTTGCCCTTCTCCATATAGCAGATTGCAATTCATTCTGTAAAAAGCCAGTTCAAATACCATCTGTTCTGGAAATCCTTTCACTAGTCTTGCAGGCATAATTAGTTTTTTTTTTTCACTGTAAGTGGAGAAGATCATGTTATAACCCAGGGGGTTAGTGGACACATGAAGCAGAAATCCAACATAGCAGCAGGGCTTTGTCCAAGTATGATGTCTTCCAAATGGAAAAAGCCAAACAGAGACTCCTCCCAGCGTTGGTAGGAACAAAAAGCAGAAACCCACCACTCTTGGGCTGATGATCCCAAGAGTAACACTGTAATAGGATAAGCTCGTATAGTAGCTGTTCTTCCCTGAGTGGAAATGTTCAACAAGCAAGTACCTTCCAAAATGTGTTAACAGATGAAGCCACTTGGCATTCTTTGCAGTGGTTTTGTGAGTGAGTAGATAGTGCCCTCTCAGAATAATATGGAGAAATGCCACTCTGTGAAATAGACATTTAGCAAGAAAGAGGAAGGTGAAAGAATTAAATAATTTTTCTATCACAGTAAAACATATGGAAGGGGTTCAAAGGTTTCTGCCCTCCATGATCACCATTAAGGCCATCATTCCACTCTTGTGAATGGGGATTCCTTGCTTCAGGTCAAGGGCAGACTTCTGGGTCATGGCCCTAGATGATGTAATCTTCATTGGAAAAAGCAAAATGGTGACTTTTTTTTCACATGGAGGACACATGTCATAATCTCTCGTTGTTTCTGTTTTGCTCCAGCTCTGGTTAATTTTGCCTTATTTTCTCTTGGATCTTATTCTGTTGTATCATAATAGGAAGGAGTTTCTTTCTTTCTTTTTCTAATTGGAAAGAGATTTCTATTTGTTTGGAAGAATTGTTTCCCATTCCTCCAATGCCTTTCTCCATATGTTAAAGCCAAAATAAATCCAAGATGGAGATCCAGGAAATAATGAGCATGGAAGAGAGATCTTAAGGGTTTTTTTCTAGTAAGTAAGAAAGGACTTCTCACAGATAACATGAGTAATAGGGAATTTTTCCAGCTGGGAGATGACAGATTTGAGTTCAAAACAAGCAGGACTCATTTGCTTGGAATATCCCTTCTAGCTGTTAACTTATAAGCCTAAAGCAGCAATTAATATTTGATGGAAAATTAAAGTTCATATATTTTAACACTGAACTTAGATCACTATGGCTAACAGAGTGTTTGGATAATAAAATAGACAAGACAGACAGAAAGGATATACCTATGAAACTATACAGACCACATCTCTGAATTTTCAGTACAACCAGTTAATAAGAAAATTATAAAACAACATAACTACTGGAGATTTTTAAACATTATTCCTCATAAATGGACCAATGAGGAAATCAAAATAAAATTACACATGCCTTAGAAAGAAGAGGTGGCCTGAAAACTGCATGAGAACATATTTTAAATTTGTCTGAAAATATAATAATTGCAAATCCATAGCTTTACAGACGTATACTAGTGTTTGCACATCCACAACCACATGAACACACACATGACAATGAATGAATGAAAACAACATCCAACTCAGAAAGTACACACAAACAAGTAAATATGGAACCAAAAGTAAATGTGAACAAAAAGATGCCTCCACAAAAGCCATTGTGTGCCAATGATTTTACAAGTGATTTCTTTAAAATTCCCCCATGATATACCTATCCCCTTCTAGGGGAATATTTTAAGGAAAGGGGATATCTCCAAGGGATATAGACAATTATGCACAAGGCATCCACTGAGGTGTAATTTATTATAGATAATTTGGAAATATTATTGTGTATTACAAGCCAAATAAGGGCTAGGGATCAGCCTTAACTCTTTCTCTCATACCTGACATATAATCTAGCAGGAAATCATATTGACTTTACCTTCAAAGTACATCCCAAATGATCAAACCATCTACATCTTACCACTTAAACCACTACCACTCTGCTTTGAGCCACAATCTTCTCTTGCCTGAACCCTGCAATAGCCTCTAACTGCTCTCCCTGCTTACACTTTTGATTCCTCCACCTCAGAGAGTGTCTATAAAGCAACCAGAGAAATCCTGTTAAAATATATATCTAATCATAACATTTTTATGATCAAAATAATTCAATTACTTCCCTATAAACACAAAGTAAAATTCAGAAACCACCGTGGCTAATGAGATCTGGGTCCCTGCTGCCTCCTCCTTTATCTCATCCCTAATGATCGCTTCCTTATTCACTGGATTCCTCAAGCTGTCCTGTCTCCTTGGTGCCTCTTGAGGTGCCCAGCACTTGCATCAGGACTTTACTTTGCATTTGCTGTTCCATCTGCCTGGAACTCTCTTCCCTCAAATAACCAGATGGTTTTACCCCTCGCTTCATTCCACCCTTGCCCGAAACATTATCACCTCATCAAAAAGCATCCCTGACCAAACTTTCTAAAATACAGAATTATCCATCATTCTCTTTCACTTTATCCCACTTTATTTCTTCTCAGTGATTATATTAGGTTATATATTTATTGATTTTTTATCTATTTCCTGCCACTAGAAAACAAGTACCATGAGAGCAGGGATTTTTTTGTTTTTGTCCTGTGTCCAATGTCTGGAAAAGTACATGGAATATAAGAGAAGCTCGATAAATATTTTTTAATTAAAGAATGGATGAAATTAATAATATCACAGGAAATGTGAAAAAAATTGTGGATTTACCCATATGATTGCATTTTATTTAGTCATTAATATAGATGTCAAGAGCATGGAATGCTTAATATTTGTATTTAAACATGAAATTCAATCTACAAACATGCACACAGAATATTCTGACAACAATCTACAAATTTTACATGCATAGAAAAAGTATAAAGAAGTAAACCAAATCCCTTTTAAGACCTTCTCAGAGGGGTAAACGTAACCGTATTTGTTATATTATCAATTATATTTTCTTCCATCTTTAAATTTTCAGTGTATTTTTTTAACTGGAAAAAAAATTTAAGAATTGAGCACCTACTGTATGCATCCCACTGGGCTGGGACTGGTGGTTATGAAGTTAATAGATGTTCTAATTTTAACTGGGATAATACATGAATAAACCAATAACTGTAATCTTGGTAAAAATTATGACAGAGATCACCTGAGCAGTATGCATGTTCCTCAATTTCTTAAAGCCTTATATTTCTCACTTGTAAAATAGAGATAATATACATCTTCACAATTCTGTGGTGATATTACGTGAGTTAATGTGAGTAAAAGTCTTAACACAGCCACTTACTAATAGTAAACAATTAGTCATTTTTATTGTTATTTTTATCAGTATAGTACAGAGCGAGGAGTGACTATTTTTGGAGGAACCTCAGGGAAGTCACCATGAAGTAGTAGGTACTGGATTGAGCTAAAAAGGTAATGGTATTTGACCGTAGAGCCAACAGTATGGCTAAAATATGCTATGGTAACAAAAACTTCCCCAAACCTCAGTGGCTCAAGACAATGAAACAATAACTTATACAGCCTGCATTTCTAATGCAGGTCCACATGGGGAGGGACTGTCCCTGGTCATCATAATCCCTCAGGGACCCATCCAGAAAAAGGCTTTATCTTGACCTGTACTCAACCTGTGGGGCAGGAGTGGGATGAGCGGAATCACTCACTGTCTCTGAAATTTTCTGGGCAGAAGTTACACATTTCACTTTCACTCACATTTCAATGGCCAAATAAAGCTACATGGCGAACTCTAACTTCAAACTGATGGCAGGCGATCCAACCCTGTCCATGAAAGTTAAAGAACTGGAAATACTTGGTGAAAGCACTAATGATCCCACAGATAGACTGACAAGGAGAATTGGTGGATTCATTTATCATTAGGGTAATTTGGACAATGATACAGTGCTAGGCCCTGACAAAAACAAGATGAGACTATATCATATCTAGCAATATGTCAGAAGAGATACCCAAAACATCCTACTCCAAAAATGCCAGAAAATGTTGAATATAATTTTTAAAAGAAGAGTTTAAAATGCATGTCTGAGCTAGCAATAAAATCAGAGTAATCCTTAGAGGCAGAAAGCAAATAGAAAGCATAAATCCACAGTAATAAGTGAAGTCAAGTCCATGGCTTCCCTGGGGAAAGGTGTACATCCCTTAATATAGAGCTTTGATTTTAATAGCACTTGTTTGCCCAGAGCCCACACAAAGTGAAAGATCAAATCAGGGATCACACATAAAGCTGGGATTCAAGCAGTGAAAAGAGTGAACCCGGAAAAATAAGTAAAACAGAAAAGTAGTCATTTGCGAAGATAGAATGTTCAAAGCTTATCTATCTTAGCTTTGGATTTCAGAATTCTTAACCACAAGTTGGTGCTCATGTGGTTTTGTGGTTCAAATTCACATTACCTATGTGGGCTGACAACCCCAGGAGAATAAGGTTTAAAGTATCCCATGAGGCGATCATGTGTTGCCACTGTTGCAGGGACAAATGTAAATGCCCTCTGAAGAAACTAAACTTCAGTCTTGGTTACAAGGATTTCCCACAAATACAGTGAATTCCCAATGAAAGTAATCACAAAGCAAATGAGGCAGTAAAGCAATATAAATGATAGTCAGTTAATGAAATATGCAGCCAGATCAAATAAAAGTACCTTGGATATTGGAATTATCATCTATAGAATGGAAAATATGTGTATTTAATGCATTAAAAATAAAAGAGGGAATCTAAAATACGGAAAGGAAAAAGAGAGCATAAAAATCGATTATTCACAGTTTAAAATGTCCAAATATTAACCTCAGAAATGAAAATAATATAATCATTAAAATGTAAAGCTCTAAGGCTTTTGTGTTTGTATATGTGTGTGTAATAAAATGCACTTAACATAAACTTTACCATTTCAACCAATTTAAAGTGTACCACCCGGTGACATTAAGTACATTTACAATGTTGTACAACCACCACCAATAAGTAGTTCCAGCTATCTTGTTTGTCATCTCCAAAGGAGACCCTGTATCCATTAAGCAGGGAAGTGTTCCTTCCTCTTTTATTTTACTTTTTAAAAGAATCTGAGAAGTGTTTATTCTTCTTTAGATGTTCAGTAGAATTGACTATCACAGGTCATCTGGTCATGGATTTTCTTTTGTTAAAAGGTGTTTGATTACTGGTTCAGTGTCTTTACTTGTTAAGAGTTCTATACAGATTTTTTATTCCTTCTTGAGCCAGCTTTATGAGTTTGTGTACTTCTAAAAATTTGTGCATTTTATTGAGGTTATCCTATGCATTGGCATCCCAGTGTTCATAGTATTCTCTTATAATACTTAATATTTTGTAAGGTTTGTAGTAATGTCTCAACTTTCATTTCTGATTAAGTAATTTTAGTCTTCTTTCTCTTTTTCTTAATCTGGAAAAAAATTTTCAACTTTGGTAATCTTTTCAAAGAACCCATTTTTGCTTTCATTGATTTTTCTCCATAATTTTTCTATTCTCTTAATTCATTTATCTTCACACTAATCTTCATTATTTTCTTCCTTCTTCTAGCTTTGCATTTAGCTTGAACTTCTTTTTGATTTGCTTCAGGTTATTTTCAAATTTGAACTTCTTTTTGATTTGCTTCAGGTTATTTTCAAATTTCCCGTGAAATTTATTTTTATCTATTGGTTGTTTAAGAGATTTTGTTTAATTTCCACATATTTCTGGATTGTCCAATTTTCCTCAGCTATTAATTTCTAGTTTCATTCCACTGCAATCAGAAAAGATATTTTGCATAGTTTGTCTTCTTTACTGAGACTTATTTTGTGGCCTAACATGTGGCCTATCCTGGAGAATGTTCCATGTGCACTTAGGAAAAATGTGTATTCTGCTGTTGCTAGGTGGAATGTTCTGTATATGCCCATTAGTGTTGTCATACAGTGTTGTTCCTTAGTGATTTTTTGTCTGCCTGTTCTATTACTGAAAGTGGGGAATTGTCTCATTATTATTGTGCTGCTGTCTACTTCTTTCTGCTATTCTATAAATATTTGCTCTATATATTAGGTGGGTCTGATGATATATAAATAAATAAATAAATAAATAAATAAATAAATAAATAAATAAATAAATAAATAAATAAATAAATAAATAAATAAATAAATAAATATATATATATATATATATATATATATATATATATATATATATATTTCTGTTGAATTGACCCTGTCATCATTATATAATGTCTTCTTTGTCTCTTGTGATGATTTTTATCTTAAAATCTATTTTTTTCTGTTATTAAGTATGGCCACCCCTGCTTTCTTTCAGTTGCTATTTTCATGGAAAATCTCTGGCCATCTTTTCACTTTCGATTTATGTGTCTTCAGATCTAAAGTGAGTGTCTTGTAAACAGCATATAGTTGAGTCATTTTTTAAAATACATTTTGCTAATATCTGCTCTTAAATTGGAGAGTTTAATCAATTTACCCCCCAAATAATTACTGATTTAGAATAAATTACTTCTGTCATCCTGCTATATGTTTTCTCTGTCTTATATCTCTTTTGTTCTCAAGTCTCCCATTACAGATTTATTATTTCATTTATTTTTTGTAATATGTGCCATTTTAATTCCTTTCTCATTTCCTTTTATGGGTATATTTTATTTATTTTATTAGTAGCTATCCTGGAGATTACATTTAACATCTTAAGTTCATAACAATATTTTGAATTAATAACAACTTAATTTCAATGGTATACAAAAACTGTTCCTATACTGGTCTTTCCCTCCTACTTTAAGTTGTTATTTTTGTTATACATCATGTACCCATTAATGTAAATGTATAATTATAGTTTTATGCATTTGTTGTTTAAAACATATAGGGAAAAAAGAGGATACAAAACAAAAATATAAAAATACTGGATTTTATATTTATTTATGTAGTCACCTTGACTAGAATTATTTGTTTCATTATATAGCTTCAAGTTACTTTCTAGTATCATTTTATTTCAGTGTGAAAGACTCACATTTGTTGTAGCACAGATCTACTATTGACAGTATCCCTCAGCTTGTGTTTATCTGGGAATATCTTAATGTCTCCTCATTCTTGTGAACGGTTCTCCCAAATATAGAATTCTCAGTTGATATCTTTTGTTTCTTTCAGCACTTTAAATATGTCATTCCCTTCCTTCTGGTCTCCATGGTTTCTGATGACAAATCAGCTTTGAGGTGTACAACATGTTGATCTGATACATTTATATACTGCAATATGATTGCCATTGTAGTGTTACTAACACCTCTGTTATGTTACATAATTATCATTATTTTGTTTGTGTTTGTGCTGGGAATAATTAAGATTTAATCTCTTAGCAAGTTTGATGTTTATAATACAGTATTGTTGTCTACAATCACTATACTGTGCATTAGATCTCCAGAGTTTATTTACTTATTTCTTGCATGCTTGTACACTTAACCATCATCTTCCTTACTCCCCCACCCTCTAGTCACTGGTAACCCCCATATTACTCTGTTTTTATGAGTTCAGCTTTTTTAGATTCCACATATAAGTGATGCCATCAAGTATTTGTCTTTCTTTGTCTGACGTCTCACTTAACATAATGTCCTCAAGGCCCATCCATGTTGTTGCAAATGGCAGGATATCCTTTTTTCTCATGGCTGAATAATATTCCTATGTATGTGTGTGTGTGTGTGTGTATATATATATATATATATATATATACACACACACACACATACCATATTTTCTTTATTCATTCATTCAATGATTGACTGGTACATAGGTTGTTTCCATATCTTGGTTACTGTGAATAATGCTGCACTAAACATGGGAGTGCATATAATTTTTCAATATCTTGTTTTCATTTCCTTTGGGTATATAACCAGAAATGGAATTGCTGGATCATATAATAGTTCTATTTTTTTATTTTTTGAGGAACCTACATACTGTTTCGCATAGTGGCAGAACCAATCTACAGTCCCACCAACAATGTACAAGGGTTCCCTTTTCTACACATTTTTGCCAATACTTGTTATCTCTTGTCTTCTTGATGACAGCTGTTCTAGCAAATGTGAAGTGATGTCTCATTATAGTTTTGATTTGCATTTCCCTGATGATTAGTGATGTTGAACATTCTTTTATGTACCTGTTGGCTGTTTGGATGACATGATCTTATAGGTGGAAAAACAAATTCAGTAAAGTAGCAGGACACAAAATCAACATGCAAAAATCAATTGCATTTTATATACTAACAATGAACAATCTGAAAAGCAAATTATGAAAACAATTCCATAACAATGCATTAAAAAGAATAAAATACTTAGCAATGAAATTAACCAGGGGGGAAAAGACTTGCACACTGAAAACTACAAAACATTGCTAAAAGAAATTTTAAAAGACACACAAAAAAATGGAAAGATAACTCATGTTCTTGAATTGGAAGACTATATTTTTAAGGTGTCAGTACTACTCAAAGCAATCTACAGATTCAATGCAATCCCTATAAAAATCCTAATGGCATTTTTCCATAAATAGAAAAACCTATCCTAAAATTATATAGAATTTCAAGGGACCCTGAATAGCCAGAACAATCTTGAAAAAGAAGAATAAGTTGGAGAACTCACTTGTCCTGATTTCATAACATATTCCAAAGCTACAGTAATCAAAACAGTGTGATACTGTCATAAAGACAGACATATAGACCAATGGAACAGAACAGAGAGCCCAGAAATAAACCTTCTCTATGGTCAAATAATTTTCAAAAACATACCAACAACACTCAATGGAGAAAGGACTATCTCTTTAACAAATGATGTTGGGAAAACTGTAATTTTTTTTTTAAAGGAATAAAGTTAGAATGTTATCTTCCACCCAAATCAAAATTTAAATCAAAATTAATTAGAGACAAATATTAGACCTAAAATTATAAAACTCCTAGAAGAAAACATAAGGAGTTGACTATGAGTTTTTGGTTATAACACCAAAAGCACAGGCAACAAAAGCAAAAATAGACAAATGGGACTATATAATTTTAAACTTCTGTGCATCAATGGGCCAAAATCAACAGACTAAAAAGGCAATCTATGGAATGGGAGAAAATATTTGAAAATCACATATTGGATAGGAGATTAATATCCAGAATATACAAAGAAATTCTACAACTCAACTACAAAACAAATAATGCAATTTAAAAACGGACAAAGGATTTGAATAAAGATTTCTCCAAAGGTGATACATAAATGGCTCACAGCATATAAAAAGATGGTCATATCACTAGTCATTTGAGAAATGCAAACCAAAAGCCACAGTGAACTATCACTTCACACCCATCAAGATGGCTATTATAAAAAATAAATAAATAATAAGTATCAGTAAGCACTGGAAAAATTTTCACTCCTGTGCACTGTAAAATGGTGTAGTTGCCATGGAAAACAGTATAATCATTCTTCAAATAATTAAAACTAGGGTTAACAAATGGTTCAGGATTCAGCAATTCCACTTCTGGGTATATTTATAAAAGAATTGAAAGCAGGATTTCAGAGAGATATTTGCATACTCATGTTCATAGCAATATTATTCACAATATACAAAAGGTAGAAGCAACCAAATATCAACACACAGATAAACAAAATGTGGTATATACACACAATGGAATATTATTCAACCTTAAAAAAGAAGGAAGTTCTGACATATGCTACAACATAATCTTTAGGACATTTTGGTAAGTGAAATAAGCCAGTCCCAAAATACAAATGCTGTATGATTACACTTATATGAGGTATTAAAGTATTCAGTTTCACAGAAACAGAATGCAGAATGGTGGTTACCAGTGGCTTGGAGGTAGGAGAAATGGTGAGTTGTTGTTTAATGGGCAAAGAGTTTCAGTTTTCCTAGAAGAATAGTGTTCTGAAGACTGGTGGCACAACACTCTGAATGCGCTTAACTATATTGAACTACACTCTTAAAAATGGTAAAGACAGTTAAAAAAAAGTCAGCCAGAGATTACTGATTAGCATTTTCTGAGCATGTGTCCTGCATTTGGCCTGAATGTAAATCTATACTCCTCAGAATGCATGGGAGCTTTTCAAAACTCTTATTCTCTAAAGTATCACACTCCCCAGCTTTTCTTCCCAGACTTTCAGTATGTTTATTGTTTGACTCAACCATTATCTTTTGCCCCAGGTGGCAATGCCTTATTCCTTTGCCTTTCAGTGTTTTCAAGGAATGTCCTCAGAATTGCTGATTTTCCACCCTGATTGATTCAGAGTTAGTGAAAATAAAGGCAAGCTTTTTGAGTTAGTCCTCTGGGCTAGCCAAAAAAGACAACCAGAATTTCTTGAGGACAAAGTCAGCTCTGTTACTTCTAGAACCAGGAACCCACAGACCACCAATGAACTGGGTAGGGTAGATAAGACAAGGGTAAGTTAAAATGCCACACATCTCTCCTATGTGTTTCAGTTGCCTTTTTGTTGATTGAGAGTTCACTTGGCTGCTGTCAACCTTTGAGTTCTAATAAAACTGATTGTGACCATTTTTGCCAGGTTTTCCTTGTTTCTGTGGAGGAATAGACCCTTAGAGTTCCCTACTCTGCCATTTCCAAGAATTCTATGGGTATTTTTAAAAGAAGTTTGGAAATAGCTGAGGGAAAAACTTAATAAAATGAAAAGCAGATATGAAGAAATTTCAGTACAGGGGAACAAAGAGATGGAAAATACAAAAGAAGGGTAAGATTCATGGGGGATGGAATGAGAACATCTATCATATATGCAAACTAAGTTTCAGAAAGAAACAGAGAAGTTGTAAGATGAGGGCAATATTTATAGATGCAATGGCTGGTATTTTCTCCAGAATTTATAAGAGATATAAAGCTTCATAATTGGGAAGCCCAATTATCATAAATAAATTCATGCCTGAAAAACAGGGAAACCTACTAATATAAAAGACTATTAGAAAATATTTTAAATTAACTATTAATTTTTAAATTTCAGAGCATTACATATATGTATATTAGAGATCCATTGCCTGTCTTTCATGTCTTATGTTTTCTCTCATCCATTTTTTAGATCTCTTCTCAATTTCTGTTGACTTCCTTGTATTTTTCTCTTGTCTGTTGTCTATTTCTCTTAATGCACTTTTGATCATATAAAATCTCCTCTATACACCTCATAATTACGTGTTCATTTATGAAAAGATTGTTGTCATTTTTTCCAATTTATTTTCTGCCTTTCCATTTCACATCTTCTTGTTTCATATTCTCTTTTCTCAGTTTCTGCACTTCTTTTTCATGGTGCTAATCGCAGTTATTTATTGCAACAATTATACAGTATAGCAAACCATTCCAAAGCTTAGCAGTTTAAAACAAATCTGTGGGCCAACAGTTCAGTTCTGCTTTTTGGGCCAGGTTGAGATCATCTTAACTAGGTTCACATTTTTGTCTTTGTCATGCTGGCAGGTAGACTGGGGTTAGCAGGTCTATTATGGCTCAGCTAAGATGTCTTAATATCTGCTTATGTGGTTTCTCATTATTCAGTAGGCTATCATGAGCTTGTTCTCATAGCAAGGGCAAAAGGATAACGAGCAATCAGAAGTGCACAAGAGTTTTGTCAAGCCTCTGCTGATACCATATTTTTAATATCTCATTGGTTAAAGCAAGCCACATGACAAGGCTTAGAGCCAGAATGGGAAGGGACATTATTTAGCGCCATTAATGCAATGTATATACACCACACTGAATAACACTGCTTTGTTATATTTCTTCTGCTTTGAGGTAATATTTTTCTGAAGTTATTTTGTCTGCCAAATGTTTCATTTCTCATTTTACATTTCTAGGCTGTTTTCCTTATATAATTGTGTTAAGAAGACTGTGGTTTTATTACTCAAGTTCATATTTGAATATCCTGAGTTTCTTCTAACCAGCTATTAACATAAGGATCCTACGGGGGTGGTTGTTTGGGTGGCTTTTTCAGTTTCTTAACTTCTGCTACTTTTGCTACAATGAAAAGCAGGTTTTGAAATATAAACCCCTCAAATATAGAATATAGAAAGTGACTTCCATTTTCCTGACCAAATTTGGATAGAACAACTTTGAAAAATATTCTGCAGTATTCAGTACAAGTGAAGCTAAACATACCTATGGCAGTGTAATTCTATACCTATGCATATAGCCATAGAAATTCATGCTAATTAGCACCAGGATACATATTGAAGAATGTCCATAACAGCAATGTTTATAAAGGCTGAAATATGAAGACAAACAAATCATGAGATAATCTTGCTATGAAATACTATTTCACAATGAATAAAACACAGTGAAAGGCAATAACTTGAAAAAAAATGTTAAAGATATAATTCTGAATGAAAGAAGCAAGACACGGCCAGATACATCATATATAACTTCAATCATATGTGAGTTCAAAAATAGTAATGTTAGATTATATTGTTTAGATAATCATAATTTTAAAAACAAAGGTGTGAATGCCATTAAAGTCAGAGTATTATTTACTCCTGGAGAAAAGGGAGAGATTAACGATTGGGAATACTTATCAGACACGTGGGAGGCTTTTGGAGTGCTCAGCATGGTCTATGTTATTGCCCTGGTTTGAGATTATGTGAGAGTTCATTTTACAAGACTGCTATGTTTGAGACGCCTGTTATATATCAAAGCAGAAATATTGAAAATGTATTTGGATATATGAGTATGGAATTCAGAGAAGTCTAGCCTAGGGTATAAATTAGAGAGTCTTTAGTGCATAGACACAATGTAAATTATAAATCTAGATGAGCCGTGCAAAACATGTGTTCAAGAAATCATTTCTCTTGGGTTGAATTATGTCCCCTCAAAACATTTATATGTTGAAATATCTAAGATTGTGATGTTATTTGGAAATATGGTCAGTGCAGATGTAATTAATTAAGGTGAGGTCATACTAGAGTAGGGTGGGCCCCTAATCCAATATGACCTGTGTCCCTATAAAAAGGAGACATTTGGACATACACATGACACAGGAAGAATGCCATAGGAAGACGAAAGCAGATATGAGGTGATAGGTCTACAAACCAAGGAACGCCAGATTGCCAGCAAACCATCAGAACCTAGGACAGAGGCATAGGACAGATTCTCCTTCATAGCCCTTGGAAGGAACCAACCCACTGGCAACCTGACCTCAAACCTCCAAAACTGTTAGAAAATATATTTCTTATTTAAGCCACCCAGTTCCTGGTGCTTCGTTACAGCTGCCCTAGTAAACTCATACATCATCCAAGGCCAAGACCCAATATTAAGAAGTTGAAAAAATGAGAAGGAACCAAAAAAGGAGGTGAGTGTCATAGAATGAAAACCTACAGAAGATGAAGCCTTAGAATGCAAGTGATGAGTTGTGGAAGTGAGGACTTGGTCAAGTGTATTGAAATTCTAGGGGGATTGAGAATTAATCCTTGGGTTTAACAAACTTAAGGCATCAGTGTCATGGCAACATACGTTTTGATGGCATGGCTGCAGGCAAACACTCCTTAAAGGACGTTTAAGACAGAATAAGAAGAGAGGACCAGAAGATAGCCAGCATTGCCAGTTCTCATGAGGAGTTTACAGAGGAGCAGAGAAATGGTATGGTAACTGCAGACTGAATTGGGATTGGAAATGTTTTCTGAACATGGAAGAAAAAAAGAGCATGTTTGTATAGTCTTATGAATGATCCAACAGAGAAAGATACATTGCAATTTTAGACAGTTACTGGGCTCCAGCCATTAAAAGGGCCAAAAGAGATAGTATCTAGTACAGAAATTGGGGAGGCTTCCCTTAGGAATATGGACAATCGATTTCATAAAAGGAAAAGGGACAGCAGAAAGCAGGCATTCAAAGCATATGAGTGTAGATACGGTGGGAGTTGATGGAAATTATTTTTAGATTTAGAAAAACTTTTTACACTGAATAGGATCTGAGCTTTCTAGAATGAAAGAGATGGTGTCAAAATTTCAAGGGAGAGGGAAAGGTGTGAAAAGCCAACGAAGAGAGTAAATAGCTTAGAGAAATGTAAAATGAAAGTTCAGCAACATCAAGGGCCCATTTGAGATTAGTGGTCATCAATGTATTGTGAGGACATTTAGGATAATTATAAGTTTTCTCACCAGCCATATCAGTTGGTTTATTCAGTTGGCCTTTACATGAGGGCCAGGTGGAGGGAATAAGAGACCAAAGTGGCAGTCATTTGCATCTTGTAGTGGCTCTGGTGATGTGAACAGCTGGGAAACCAATTAAGAATACATTTTCAGAAACCTCCTATTTGCCAGCAGTGGTATTAGTAGAATTCCTTTAATGCTAAATAAATTTAGCAGAAAGAATGCTAAATAAATCTTCTTTATTTTCTCAGAAGGAATGCTAAATAAATCTTCTTTATTTTTCTTTTAATTATGGCAGATTTATCGTGAAGAAATCACCACATAATAAGGCACATCTGTTTAAATAATGATTAAAATGTTAGAATTATAAATCCACATTATAGTAGTAACAAAAACAGTAACTATCAATTGTACTGCAAATTACTGTTAACAATGTGATTTGCTCATATTTTATTTCATTTATTTCTTATACATTTTATGAGGTGTTATTATCTTCATGTTACTTATAAGAAAACTGAGTTTCAGAAAATTATTTTGAATGATTTGGGACAATCTCTTCATATCTCTTAATTGCTGCCTGACCATTACAATTTTAGCGTTTACAGCAGTTCCTCAAAAATAGTTTGTTTCTTACTTGATTACAGTACTTGCCGTAGTAACATTTTATTTAATCCCAGAAAATCCCAAATGTGTAGTTAGCTAGTTATACATACATATATATATATATATATAAAGAAATTATATATATAGCAAACTTTATATATATATATATATATATATATATATATATGGAAAAGAAAAAAGTTATTTGGAGACATCTTCCTTGAGGGAATGATCATAAAGAATAACACAAATGTGTATACATGATACACTTGGAGGGATGAGGTCAGAACCAAATATCACAATTGTTAGGCTAAACTTTACTTTTTTTTTTCTTTCTTCATTAAAATTGATTAGAGTTCACTTTTTATTTCCATTTTACTATATTATGTAAGTCAGAGTTTAGTCAGGAATGTAGATATTTTGGTAGACAGGACTTAATATAGGGAATTCGATTCTTAACAAAACTATTGAAAGGGCTGGGTGAGTAAAGGTCAGAAAGAACCACTGCTGGCTTTGGGGAAACCAGAAAGTGCGAACTGTCTATGAACTCTGCTGTCTGCTGAACTGAGGAAGATGATTTGAAGACGGTCAGGATCCCTCTGAAGGTTACACTTACTGCCTAGGTACATACATATGAGCCACTACTGGAAGAGAAAAATGACTTCTGCTTTCTACCTACCTAATTTCACACAAATGCTTATTATTAAAATCTAAGCTGGAATTCTGCTGACAAGAAACTGGAAAGTGTAGTTTTTGGATTCTAAAGCCTTTAGAATAATGGGGGTAGTGTTAAATATCAACAACCATATGTGATTCAGTCCTCCCCCTTGGATTCCTGGTATCTAAGAAATACTTCTATTGACATTTAAACTCTTAAAAATAATATAAAAGCAACAGCATGTATCCCTCTAACATGATGATGGATGTTTTGCTATATTCTTTCTTCCCTGGTCTAACAGTCTTATACAAATGAGGTTGTTTGTCCCCACACCTCACCCTGGGGTGGGTGGTGGGAGGGAGAGGAGAGACACAAAATCCCGTGAGTTATTGTATCCATCTCTGTGTAATGATTGTTGTACTTCCTGTTCAGTTACAAACTATCTTTACATTCTATAACTTAAAAGAAAAAATAGAGATATAAATAAAAACACTATACACATACCACACATAAAGTAATGTGGGAAGACAAGAAGAATAAAACGTAAAATTAGTTACTATGTACAAATATAATAGCAATCAAGCAGTTGGTGCGCAAAGTGAAAATGGTTGTTTGTGGAAGAGGCCATTGCTTTGCTTCAAATGACTAGTGACTGCATATTGCATCCCGATTGGCCATAGACACTTTGAGCATCTTTGCATCTTCTGCTTCACAAGGTCTAATTGGCTGAGCATCTTGTTCTCAAGTCTCTACTGCCTGCAGAGCATTTGCTTACTCTCATCCTCACTCAAATCCTGTGGCTTTGGGCTACTTGGCAAATGGTTGGGGGCAGCATGCTCAAATGTGGTATCTGCTTGCAGAATCCCAAGAGAACAAAAAAATCTTGTCTCTTTTTAGTGGTATGGGGAGTAAAGCAGAGCAATTTTTCTTTGATTTTGGAGGACACTTTGGCAAGGCTTTGAAATCTAAAAACTTTGTCAAAGTGGCATGGTTCTGCATTCTGAATTTTTGTGAGGCCAAGCTTGATTTTTACCAAGTCTGTTACGGTATTTGCTACTTCTCCTTCCCACTCTGATATGGTGGACCAGAGACATGTTCTGTTTATCAACAGCCCTGCATTTTATTATGTTTCTTCTTCTCTGGTATGCACCCTCAAAATCCATTCCTACACATACTCTCCAATTTTCTTTTGATATAAATTGACAAAACAATTACAATTATTTTGGTTTATATGTTCCCTCCTTCCAGGGTAAGCTGGAAGGAAACCATTTCTTTAGAATGAACTGGGATTTAACTTTTGTTATCAGTATGTAGGCACTGAAATTTGGTGGGGATAGGTCTTGAAGAGAAGCAACCCTTTGAAATAAGCAAATTGCCTCATTATAGGGTCTTCGAACATGAGGAGACTGATCTCAGGCAGATGAGAAGGAAATGGTTCTGTTGCCAGGGAAGACAGTGAAATTTTGAGGTTCAGACTATGCATAATCACCAGAATTTACTAAATATCATCATTCTAAATTATTGTGTCACATTTTTTCTTTCATTCAATGCTTTGAGTTTCATATAAGGGCCCTACAGAGTTTATGGATGACTCTGTGAATATCCATGAACTGTAATTTTGGACCCTGAAAGGTTTACTTTGGTCTTATTTTTAACATTGACCCTGAGGTTCTAGGGGACTAGAGGGCTTTTTTTTTTTTTTAACATCCTTATTGGAGTATAATTGCTTTACAATGGTGTGTTAGTTTCTGCTTTATAACAAAGTGAATCAGCTATACATATACATATATCTCCATATCTCCTCCCTCTTGAGTCTCCCTCCCACCCTCCTTATCTCACCCCTCTAGGTGGTCACAAAGCACAGAGCTGATCTTCCTGTGCTATGAGGCTGCTTCCCACTAGCTATCTATTTTACATTTGGTAGTGTATATATGTCCATGCCACTCTCTCACTTCATCTGAGCTTACCCTTCCCCCTCCGTGTCCTCAAGTCATTCTATACATCTGCGTCTGCGTCTTTATTCCTGTCCTGCCCCTAGGTTCTTCAGAACCTTTTTTTTTTTTTTTAGATTCCATATATATGTGTTAGCATACGGTATTTATTTTTCTCTTTCTGACTTACTTCACTCTGTATGACAGTCTCTAGGTCCATCCACCTCACTAGATTAGAGAGTTTTTAAAAGCAGTAATATTGATAGAATCTTGTTTTTAATTTTGTTTTTGGTCTTGCCTTAAGCCAAAAATTTAAAGCCCTGAATTTGTAATTTTTTTTGTAAGCTAACCACACAGTCAGAAGTAGCCATCTCAAAGTACTTAGAGGCTTTATTTCCTCTATTAGGTTCTATTGCAATAATCATTGTGGTCTCTCAAAGCCATACATTGAAGAAACATTTCTTTTCAGGCAACTACAGGCATGCTGGAGCCTACTAATATTTCATTTATTTTAGTAATTATTTCATTATTGTTTTCAAATAAGACTGAGTCAGGTAACCAATTCAAGTTTCCCATCACTGAGCCATTTACTTTACAAAATTCTGTATCAGTTAAGGGTTTGATTAGGGAAAAAACAGAAATGACTCTAACTCAGAGGGGACAGAGGGAATTAGATGCTTACATCTGAAGAGCTAGCAGAACTTGGACCAGGGAGAAGCACTGCTGTATTTAATGCAAGTAGGAAGTGCAAGTGTTGCAGGAAATCACTGTTAATGATTTCAGACTCCTGGAGCACTGAAGCTCCAGAATCAAAGGAATTGTCCAGGAAACCGATGAGAGCTTCATATATGTAGTCTGTTCACCCACTTCCTTGAAGCCTCTAAAGGAAGGAAAATATATTTCCTTCTGATTTTTGAATCTCAAAACTTTACTTTCCTGTTGCAGTATAAAATAAGACCCTGCTGGCAAAGGATTCTGGGGAATACAGTTTTTAGGTTTCCAGACTCTGTGACAACGGGGATGGTTTGGTGGCTCAGAACATCAATGCATATATAAAACCTACAAAACTAGTACTCTTAACGAAACTTTGCATCAGTGTCACTTACATCAGTATTTTTCACATATCATCTGACAACTTCTCTGTGAGTTTGACATGACAATCCTGTCAAGTAATCATCCTGAAGCATCTCTTATAGTGACCCACTTTTCCCCATCCCACTCAGTGATTCTAAATCTGTCCATCATCATCTTTCTTTTAGTTTGCTACATGAGCCTCTTATTTGTTCTCCCTACTTCAAGCATCATTTGCCCCCAATCTAGTCTCCCTGAAGTCAGAACAATATTTCAAATCGAGAATCGGACTATGACATGTTGTTGCCCAAAATGTTCAATTTCTCCCCAACGTTCTTAGGTTAGAGTAAAAACTTATAAACACAGTCTATTAAATTTCATTATTTGGACTTTGCTACTTTTTCCAGCCCTGTCATTGCCACACTTTGAATAATGCTCTTCATACTTCATAATTTTCCATTCACAGCTATGTGTAAAATTCAAGTTCCTTGATCAACTTTCCTCTTCTCTAATATCATCCCTAATTTACTCTGCATTTCCCTCCCCCTGATTACTTTTCAATGTCTGACCAACGTTTTAAACATGCATAAATTCTCATCCAAATATTTTTTTCAACATTTGGACTCCGCCACAGTCTGACTCTCCCTGTGCCTGCCGGTTTCTCCTGCAGGGACATGCTTCATTCATTCCCACTCCATTTAGTCATAGACGGAATCTGCACTTCCTTAACTCTCATTGCTACTTCCCAAGCAATGCTGTTTGGCTCACGCAAAAACTTTCCTATCTTTGAAGCTTCACCTCCATTTATCATTCTTTGATATTGTCATCCGTTGAGGCCCTTGGGCACACGGCTCACAGTATTTCTTTTTTATTTCAAATCATCACAGCCTCTATAATGACTTCAAAGTATATGTGGCTAGACCACTAGACACCTTATTCTCATGGGTGTTTGACATCCTGGGTCCCAGTTCTCTCAACTTCCACCTTCCTTTAGACAACCATTCCCCTGGCCTCAGCTACATTTTATCATCACTTATATTTTTATTACCTCCAATATAATAAATTTCAAAATACTAATCTCTGATCAGAGCCTCCATTTATTTCAGTCTCTCACTTCATTACTTCCACTATACAGTATTTATCTTCATCAAGTCTTTGGATTTTCAACTCCTCCCTCATTTTTCTCCCATTCCTATTGCTTCAGTTTATTTCCTATAAATCCCAGCCTCAGTGGTGAGTCATACCAACACCTTACTTGAAGTTTGCAAAGTGTCTGAATGGTTGTTTGGATTGCTTTTCTGGCTTATATGATTTCTGACATAAGCGCCATAAAAATTTTTGTAAGTTGCTCAATAAAGCCATCTACCTCCTCTCCTCAGGATGCTGAGACTTGCTAGAGGAAATCATACATCAATGTAGCTTGATGCTTCTACACATTTTTTTTCATACTCACTGGACACTCAGTTCTATTAGCAATCATTTACTTGTTCACCTTGTTGTCGTTTCTCATAATACCTCTTCCAAACAGTCATTTTCATACTCAAACATCTTAGCTAATCCCTTCTCATTTCTCAGTTATCAAAATATCTTGCCTCCTTTTCTACAGAGAACTTTTAGGCTACGAGGTGTGAAAACACTTGGGCGCTTCACATCCTGTCCCCAATAAATCTAACTGTTTCAGTGTATATCTATAGTCATTTTTAACCCTTTATGAGGGGAAGAGATGGTTCCTTTGCCTTTAAAGGTTAATTCCCCAACCTGGTTCTAAATACCGTTTTATTCATCTTTCCTAAATAATTTGCTCCCCAAAGGATCCTCATCTCTTACCACACTGCCTACTCTCACTTTGCCAGTCATGCTCTGGGAATTATATGCCCTTTTTGTGACTGGGGGATTCTGCACATGTAGAGTCATATGTCTAGACCTTGTGTTTTTATCTCTCATAGCACACTTTATTATAATCATCTATTTATTTGCATGTTTTTCCATCAGATTCTAAAACTTTTAACACTATTTTTTTAAACTATTTTTTGAACATTTTTTACTGTGTTTAGAACATAGTATTCCAACAATACAAATTTATTGAATAAATGAATTTAATGAAAAATTAAATGAACAAACCCAAGATACAAGATTTTACTCTAGTCTTATTAACAAGAGCCCCTCCAGTCTTTGTTTTTTTGGTAACATGTTGCTACCTCTATTGAAACCGTCATATCACAGTGGAATATCTTTCTATAGGACCATGTTTTATTTTGGGCATGCATTTAGTTACACCAAAACGTAAGCTGAATGTTCAATACCATAAGTGAGTTCCACTGTATTAACTTGCACATGTTACATAATTTATTGTCTTTGATATAGATGAATTGATAAAACTGAATTATTCATAGGGTGCCAGCTGACCTTATGCTCAACTTATAATGTGTAATTAGGTGGTAGTGAGGTTTTTGAAGGAAGTGGGAATTTACCAGTTTATATGATACTGCCTGCTCACAGTAAGATTAAAGGTGGTTACACATAAAAATCCATTTGAACTCCCTGACATTAAGTGAAAAAGAGGATATAGCAGAAATAGAAAGTGATTCCTATGCTTCCCATCCTCCTCTGTCTGGTGATTTATGGATGACCAGGAATCATGATATATTTCCTCTCAATGGCTCTGGATCTGTATCCTAGAGGATCTACTATGGTTTAAGATGCTGCTTGCTTAAAATTTCTATTTCACTATAGCATTCAATTAATTATATTGACTTAATTTGCATTATTTGTTTGAGAATCTGTCACTCTGTCCCTGTGACATAACAAATATTACGTACCCACTTGCTTTTGTGGCGGTTACAGATTTACTTTTCCAACTGTTAATGCACATGAGCAGTTCTATGTCAGTTTTTATGCCATAAATCAAATTTATGTGAGTGTTTGTTTATACGATTTCATATTTGATTACATTTTATTAAGTATCTTAGAGAAAATTACCATAAAAAGAGAAGGAAGGCTGAAGAATGCTGCAAAAACTCAGCTGCTCCATTGTCTCTTCCCAAGAACCGCAGATAAGTTTAATCTTGGAAACTCTAAAATATGCTCACTGATAGCGTGCCGTTTATCACAACTAAACAAAAGTCCTGGGTCCCACCATTTAACCGAATCTCATTTTACTAACACAACAGAGAGAT
This sequence comes from Balaenoptera musculus, assembly GCF_009873245.2. NCBI lineage: Eukaryota > Metazoa > Chordata > Mammalia > Artiodactyla > Balaenopteridae > Balaenoptera > Balaenoptera musculus. The sequence continues at coordinate 45,472,624 of NC_045798.1, forward strand.
GTTTTCTCCCTTAGTACACACACCAAATTTGTTATTGATTGTTTTTCTTGCTGATTCTATGGGCACTGTTCCCACTTGTATCTCCTTTTGGTTCTCCAGCCTTCTACAAACCATGTGGGTGATGTATTCACAATAGAGATTAGGTCAATCTCTTGTTAAGTTATTCTTTCTTTTGGTCACTAGGATATTTTTGCACTTTATAAATTCAGCGGCTTTTATGTTTATCCCAAACAACCAGAAACCCTATCTTCCTTACTTGCCTCAGTGTCAAACCCCTATGGCACCAACTATGTTTCCATTCCAGGTGCTTCTGCTTATGTGGAGAACTTTTACTAAGAGTGTTTTCATTGTTTTTAGCTTACTTATTTCGATAAATTTAATAATTCTCATTTTACATTTTTATTGAATAGATAGGAAAACTGTTTTAATAACATAGGGACTCAAAAGATACTTCATTCATAAGGTTCCTAAAGATGTCTTTTTATATCAACTTAATCATGTAGTTGTCCAATTTATGATTAAAAAACTGTCATGATAAGGGGACAGAAAACTCCTAATATAGCTTTTATTTTCCATCTTCAGACATCAGTAACTGTGGAACAACCCTTTTTTATAGTCAGTTGAATTCTTCCCTTCTCATAGCTGGGAAGTATGCAGCTCTAAAAGTTTGCAATAGTTTGGGTCAATTTTCAGCACTGAGATTATGTTTATGTCAAAGTTTTATACAATTCTGACAGTTGGGGTCTCAAATACATGAGACATTATAGAAGGCCCTGTGAATAAGAGTTTGCATTTACCTCCTCATAAAAATGGGCAAGACAGAGCAGTGCCAGCAGTGAAAGAAAACACAATTGCAAGACCAGGAGGACTGAAAATCCCATATTTGCACAGCTCCATTTCTGGGGTAACTTGACTTCACACTACAAGCAGGAAGGTCAGGATTTATAGGCAAACACTTTGAAGAAAAATATATAATAGGTGGAGGCGGGAGAAGGCACTGTGGAAAGCATTTCAACTGCATTTTCTTTTTTCCCCTCCCTAGGATTTCTTAGACTGAATGACCTATGATCCGGAAAGTACTACCATAGTCACCTTCACTTCTTGAGTGATTATTATTGATTCTCTTTGCACTTACCAGGGACCCCAAAAGTTGTTTCTCGAAAAGTTTTGAAGCTCCTCCTCCAGCACTTCACCCCTTGCCCCAGTTTGTACACTCAGACAGGCTACACCGCAGTTGTCTAAGAGAGAGAGAGACCTAGACAACTGTGGCGTAGAAGTGACCTGAATATCATACAGGCAGAATCTACAGTCTTTATATTATTAGATACAGTTGCCACTGTCAGCACAAAAATGAATAAAATATAATGCCAGTCCGAGATGCATTCAAAAACCCCAAGCTGTGCCATTTGAGGAGAGGTCACTCCAGGTCTAGTCTGAGTCTATTTTGCATAAAACACAGCACAGACAAAGAATGAAGCCACTGTCACCTTTAATAGCTTTTAGTGTCATATAGTTATCCGGACATATACTTTCCCAGTTTATTCTCTGCTCTCTTGAATTTACATTTCTGCCAATCACCCTTTTTCATTTTCTTTGTGTTCATTTTCTGAGAAAGACCGTCACATGCATTATGCCCATTAAATCTTAGTGCTAGCAAATTTCAGGTAAGAATAATTTTCTTAGAAAATTGAAGAAAGTGCAGGCACAATAGACTAAATTCCTTGAAAAACTCTCTTGCATTTTTCTGAGTTACATACTTCATACTTTGAAACAGTTCTAAGACCCCCAACTTAAAATTTTAGCTAAAGAAACAGAAATTCTTCCTGAAAAAATATTTTAAACACTAGACAGTGTTGTCAGGTCAGTAGTAAGGCACCAGACTGTATCAGACTTTGATGACTATGCTAAAGATTTCTGTCAAAGAAGATATTTGAAACTACTGATGGGGTTTAATGGGAGAAATGTCTTCACACATTTATGTTTTGAAATAATCATCATCATTATAGAGTGGATACTAAACTGCAGCATGGAAAAAGTGAAAGAAGGGAAATCCATTTTGAGGCTATTTCTTTCCAGATAGGAAAAAAGGTCATAGCTTGATCTAGGGTCATGTGATATGAGATGGAGCTAAGTGGATAAATTTGAGAATTAGAAAGTAAAAACTTGCAGGATATTGTAATGGAGTGAAAGAGAGGCTTGGAAGGTAGGGTGACGTCTAGGTTTCTGACATGCATAATGGATGTATAAAGATGCCATTCACTGAAGCAGGGGACACTGAAGATCACTTATAGCATGGTACCAAGAGTTAAGAACTGAAGTTATAAATCTGGAGTTATTGCCACATTAATGATAACGGAAGCCCTGGGAAAGGGTAATATTTCCTAGAAAAAGATTGTATTGAAACAACAATAACAACAACAACAAATCCTGGTATAAGACATTAATGTACTCCTATACTTATTATTGTTTGTTGTAAGACAGGAGACTTGAGTATATTTAAATGTTAACGTGGGCTTCCCTGGTGGCGCAGTGGTTGAGAATCTACCTGCCAATGCAGGGGACACGGGTTCGAGCCCTGGTCTGGGAAGATCCCACATGCCGCGGAGCAACGAGGCCCGTGAGCCACAACTACTGAGCCTGCGCGTCTGGAGCCTGTGCTCCGCAACAAGAGAGGCCGCGACAGTGAGAGACCCGCGCACGGCGATGAAGAGTGGCCCATGCTTGCCGCAACTGGAGAAAGCCCTCGCACAGAAATGAAGACCCAACACAGCCAAAAATAATAAATAAATAAATAAAATTTTTTAAAAATGTTAATGTGAAGAATGGAGTTAAGAGAGAAGTTTTACGTGGAAGAAACAAAAAATGATTAACAAAGTCCTTCAGAAGGTGGAAGGAGTTAGGATAAAAAGCACAGAGGACCAGTAAGTATTATTTCTGCCAATGTATAACATATTAATTAGTGATTTGTCTGAAGTGTAAAAAAGGTGGTATTTTCCCCACTTTTTAGTTTTGTGACATTTGGCCAATTACTTAAATTTGCCTTGTAACTTTTTTCCATGGTGATGGTATATAGGATTAAATGAGTTAGTGCATGAAGAATGCTCGGAACAGTCCCAGGCACAAAGTGAGAAACCAATAAATATCTGTTATTTTTATAGCACTTTTAACATTGTATGGAAATGTTCTGCATAATCGTTCTGTCTAGGGTACAGATGGCTCTAGGAGAAAAGACAAATTTACTCATGTACCTGTGGAGATGAGCTCAGTGCTTGGAAGAGTGTCCTTGATTTATGTCTGGTGATCGGAATTTAAATGAATTTTGCAATTGGCAGGTAAGAAGTTTGCTTTTCAGACACTAGTGAAGGGACGTATAGGACAAATATACAACCATTTCTAGGCAGTGGGTTATTATACTTTAAAATAAAGGAGGAAAATTTGCCCAATTAAGAGCCGTGGAGGATATAAGCAAACATCTTTTTTTAAATTGGTTTTCAATACTGAAAATAGAAGGATAAGAGTATCATCATGTATTCAACAGAATTATGTGCATTTGTTCCCAACTGATGTATGCAAAACTGCTAACCCAACAAAGAGGAGCTTTTCTGTAGTCTTTTTAATCACTGTTATGACTGAATCATATTGGAAACAGGGCTTCAGTTGATTGTTTAATTGATAAGAGACCACAAAAGTTGCAAACAGTCTCCATCTAAGGGAAGGTCTTACTGGTACAATAGAGATATAAATATGATTATGTTTGATTAAATTAGATTAAATTAAATTGTCACCTTGTTATTCTAAGATTGTCTCATATGGACTTGCTTGTTTGTGACAGAGGATTATTTATTAAATTCCCTCTTTCCTCTCTGGGCTCCTAGGATATTCCATGGAAGCTATTCATAGAAAGCAGTCAACCATATTATCAGAAAGTAGACATGTTTCCACATGGGACAATCTTACTCAGATATTTTGACTTAATTTTTAATAGCATCAATTAACCTTAATGTTATGGTCACTGAGATTTTTCACTTCAGTCGTCTGCTGTTTTAAGAAACAAGCTTGTAGAGACTCTTGTCTAAACAAGATGAAAAGACAACCCTCAGAACGGGAGAAAATATTTGCAAATGAAAATATTCGCAAAGGATTAATCTCCAAAATACACAAACAGCTCATGGAGCTCAATATCAGAAAAACAAAGAACCTAATTTAAAAATGGGCAGAAGACCTAAATAGACATTTCACCAAAGAAGACATACAGATGGCCAAGAGGCACATGAAAAGATGCTCAACACCATTAATTATTAGAGAAATGCAAATTAAAACTACAAGGAGGTATCACCTCACACCAGTCAGAATGGCCGTCATCAAAAAATCTAGAAACAATAAATGCTGGAGAGGGTGTGGAGAAGAGGGAGCCCTCCTGCACTGTTGGTGGGAATGTAAATTGATACAGCCACTATGGAGAACAGTATGGAGGTTCCTTAAAAAACTCAAAATAGAACTACCATATGACCCAGCAATCCCACTAACTGGGCATATACCCAGAGAAAACCATAATTCAAAAGGACACATCCACCCCAGTGTTCATTGCAGCACTATTTACAATAGCCAGGACATGGAAACAACCTAAATGTGCAACAACAGATGAATGGATAAAGAAGATGTGGTACATATATACAATGGAATATCACTCAGCCATAAAAAGGAATGAAATTGGGTCATTTGTAGAGACGTGGATGGACCTAGAGACTGTCATACAGAGTGAATTAAGTCAGAAAGAGAAAAACAAATATCATATATTAACGCATATATGTGGAATCTAGAAAAATGGTACAGATGAACCGGTTTGAAAGGCAGAAATAGAGACACAGATGTAGAGAACAAACGTATGGACACCAAGCAGGGAAAGTGGGGGTGGGGGGGTGGGATGAACTGGGAGATTGGGATTGACATGTATACACTAATATGTATAAAATAGATAAGTAATAACAACCTGTTGTATAAAAAATAAATTAAAAAAAACTAAAAATAGAACTACCATATGACCCAGCAATCCCACTACTGGGCATATACCCTGAGAAAACCATAATTCAAAAGGACTCATGTACCCCAATGTTCATTGCAGCACTATTTACAATAGCCAGGACATGGAAACAACCTAAATGTGCAACAACAGATGAATGGATAAAGAAGATGTGGTACATATATACAATGGAATATTACTCAGCCATAAAAAGGAATGAAATTGGGTCATTTGTAGAGATGTGGATGGACCTAGAGTCTGTCATGCAGAGTGAAGTAAGCCAGAAAGAGAAAAACAAATATTGTATATTAACACATATTTGTAGAATCTAGAAAAATGGTACAGATGAACCTACTTGCAGAGCAGGAAGAGAGATGTAGACGTAGAGAATGGACACGTGGACACAGTAGGGAAGGGGAGGGTGGGACGAATTGGGAGATTAGGTTTCACATAAATACACTACCATGTGTAAAATAGATAGCTAGTGGGAACCTGCTGTATAGCACACGGAGCTCAGCTCGGTGCTCTGTGACGACCTACAGGGGTAGGATGAGGGGAGTGGGAGGGAGGTCCAAGAGGGAGGGGATATAGATATAAATATAGCTGACTCACTTCATTGTACAGCAGAAACTAACACAACGTTGTAAAGTAATTATACTCCAATTAAATAAAAAAAAAAGTGATATGAACAAGTAAAAAAAAAAAAATCCCCGTTCTCCCAGAATTACCAAGGAAATGGAAAAATATACAGAAGCAGCAATCTCCTAGGAGTCCTACTGTACATGATAGATAGTAAAAGCCTGGCTGGATTAATATATATATGTACATATATATATATTAATTGTACATATATATATTAAAACATACATATACATATGTATATATACACATATATATATCTTCATCAGCAGGTCCATTTATGCATAATAGATGAAAGCAATGATGTTAGGATAAATACAGTACTTACAAGCTTTTCCCTACAAATGAGAGTTCTCTGAAATCTACCAAGGACTATAGTTTAGTGTTAAGTTGGATAAGTTCTACCTATAATTATACTGTTATAAAACAAGATTTTTCAGAAGAGTTTAGAGGTCAAATTAGGGTTTTTTTACTCTTGAAGTTTTCCTACTGTTTCTGTCCAACTGCATCTAAATGCGAAAAGTTAATGTAAAAGTAAGGTTATGTTGCCTACTCTCAGGGCAATTCATTGGTTTCTCTTTGGGGGATATTAGGTCATACTATAAGAGTGAATAAACAAAAGGACTGTTAACTAACATTTCTCAGAAAATTGGAATAACTGATTTTATACTAGAGATTGTTCAGAATCAATGAAAGCATAGATAGTGGAAGCATAGATAAATTCTCTTTAATTAGTTAATTCTTAGTCTTCTTATAATCTCAATTTAGACATTACTTCCTCAAGGAATCCAATTTCCAAGATTTGGTCAAATCCATCTGATATAAGTATTCAGAATACTTGTTCTTTTGCCTTATTCTACACATCACATATATAACTAAATGATTTTTTTGTAATTAGTTGTTATATGCTTGGATTCTTTACTAGATTGTGAGACTATAAGGTAATCCATAAATTTGGGACTCCATGCATACCTATCACATATAGTAATAGACATGCAGAATAAATTTCAAGGCATATTTTACTTAAAGACAAATTTTGTATTATATATGCCCCAGAAAAATAAATTGCATTAATTTAGTAAATGAATATATATTGCTGCATTTTTAATACAAAATTTCTGCTATAATAACTTACAGATTATAAATTGTGTGGGTAGGACAGTGTCCCTCAAAACTCACATCCACCTAGAACCTCAGAATGTGACCTTATTTGGAAATAGAGTCTTTGCAGATGTGTTAGCAAGAACATCGAGATGATATGCTTAATTTAGAGTAGACTAAATCTAATGACTAGTGTTCTAATAAGAAAAGGAGAGCACACAGAGGCAAAGAAGAGTCACGAACTGGAGTTAAGCTACCACGAGCCAAGGAATGCTTGAGGCCACCAGAAGCTAGAAGAAGTAAATAAAGATTCCTCTGTAGAGCTGACACCTTGATTTCAGACTTCTAGCATCCAGAACTGTGAGAGAATAAACATATATTGTTTAAAGAAAAAATTAAAGAAATAAAACCCATTTGTTTTCCTCTTCCAAAATCAATATGCATTTGAAAAATAAATGGCAAAAAAAGTAGATATTTGTCATTAAGCAAATTAATTATTGCTCTTGTCTTCCTGTATCAAAATGTGCTTCCTATTTCCATAGTACTATGTTGTACCAATCGAGAACTTGGGTTTAAAGGTCAGAATATAATAGAGGTTCAAATCCTGACTTTGAGAACAGTTTTCATTAAACATATATTTTAATATATGTTTATGTTTTATGAAACATATTTCATTAAAATATAATGTTTTAAAAGTGTTTAATGCAATTCTTTTTATATGACGTTTTTTCAATAAATAAGAACTGTTATGGTTCTAATAATACTGTAAACCTCTTGAGGCAAAAGTTTTGCTTTACTTATATCTATATCCCTAGTTCTGTAGTGACACATAATAAGTGTTCAATAAATGTTTATTAAATGAGTGAATGATTAAAAAATAGTGTCTTTCAAAGAGAATAATCACCTAATTGTTTAATACATTTGGACACTGTAAACAAGTGATCCAGGTACTTCCATGTAAGAAGAATATGCAAATAGCTACTACTTTGTGTGCATTTATTATATTCTATGAACTGTTAAAAATTTTGAACACATCCTAAGAAATCTATGAAACATGTGAGGTATGGTTTTCTATTTTAAAGAATAAGTAAGCTTGAGAGAGTTCAAATGGTTTTCTTGCAATTAAACAGCTAAGTATGGCAGAACTGGTATCTCAAGTCAAGTCAATGTTATGGAAATATCATACCTTTCCTCATACACTATGTTAATAAAAACGACTTAAATGTTCTAAATATTCTGCTCAACTGTAACCAAAATTTTGGGGGGAAAATAATTGGCCTAATAAGATGAATGTATGTGAAAGAATATTGGTATCTCCCTCCCCCATATAGAGAATATTGGCTTTCTGAAAATTCAACAAAAACAAAAGAAACAAAACAAATACAAAATTTTTTAAAAGACACATTTTTGAAAGATAGGAAATATTGACTGATTCTTGTTCCTGTGCTAGTACCAGTCTTTTGTTTGGCCTTGTGCTAATCTTACTTGAGATATTTAATTATTGTTCAAAATAATAATGGTTATCATTTGAAATTCCTCTTGGAATAAGTTCATGATTATTCTAAATTGAAGATGGGCTTGCTCTTAAAAACTATTGATCATCGAGAATAATCTTACAGTCAAGAATATTTGAAATACTATGCCAAAATAGAAGTCTCTGAATGCTATTTAAGCTAGAGTAATTAGCTTTGTATTTGGTTAAGAATTAAATGTCCCATAGTGGCAAAATATTGTTTCCCAAAAAAGGTTTTGCCTCTCAGAAAACCTGAGAACATTCATGCCTCAGGTTTATATTACTGTCAAATCAACAATTTTATGGATGTTTTTCTTTTAGATGGCATTAATGATTCACAGACACATTTAATTACATAGAAAAACACTGCAAAAATCATTGCTGGTTAAATGTAGAAAAACAGAACAATTATTTTGCAGTCCAGTGATTTCATTGAAAAAGCATTTTGATGCATCAAGGTATATGTGTTGACTTAATAAAACATGGCAAGGGACTACAATAAATGATATTAATATGACTTTATCTGGGGATTTCATAAAGGTTTTTAAAGAAAGTGTGAGTTCAAGAGCCTTTATCGCAGGTCTAGTACAAACAAGAAAAAAGTAAGCAACATGATTCAAAAGTTCATTCCTTTGGCACTATTAATATAACTATTACCTACACAGAACTAAAATGCAAATATCTATATAGAATACTTTGCCAGGGATGATATTAAATTTTAATGAAAAAAATCAATTTCTAAACTTATACTCGTTATTCTGAAAAAGAAAAAAAAGTGGTGGAGTGTTTCAGTCTTCTCTAGGATTACACAGCTCCTGAAGGTTCAAACTCACCTGGATCTCTCTGGGACGATGGTATTATAAAAAAATGTGTAAAGTATTTTTGTAGGATGTATAAGTGCAGAGAAAAAAATTACACATATTATATAATATATAATATAAGGGGGTCTTGATTGGGTCCTGTATCAAACACCTATTGACGTAATGTCATCAGCTATGTGATATCTTTGCACTTCAGAGTTGTCAGATGCCAAATAAGGATGCTAATAAACTATGCTTCACAGGGATAGTGGGAGGATCAAAAGAGAACACAGACAACAGAGACTTTTAATGAACTGTGAATGCTGTATACATGCTGATGGTTTGTGGGGTTACAATTCAATATCCATTGCTAAGAGTTTTTTTTTTTTTTTTTTTTTTTATTTATTTATTTATTTATTTATTTATTTGACTGTGTTGGGTCTTCGTTTCTGTGCGAGGGCTTTCTCTAGTTGCGGCGAGCGGAGGCCACTCTTCATCGCGGTGCGCGGGCCTCTCACTATCGCGGCCTCTCTTGTTGCGGAGCACAGGCTCCAGACGCGCAGGCTCAGTAGTTGTGGCTCACGGGCACAGCCGCTCCGCGGCATGTGGGATCTTCCCAGACCAGGGCTCGAACCCGTGTCCCCTGTATTGGCAGGCAGAGTCTCAACCACTGCGCCACCAGGGAAGCCCCATTGCTAAGAGTTTTGCTTTCTCTTCTGTGTGTCTGTTTGCTTCTTTTATAACAGAGTAGAGTGATGAGAAAGAAAGGTAGAAGACTTATCCCATGATCTGAAATTTGGCCACTGATTGAACAACTGAATATGAAAAAACATTCTGTATCTTAGTTAGGAAGAAAGAGTAATGACCAAGCTATGTTCCCCGTGGTTGTATGCAGCTTTCAGGACCTTTCAGAGCAAGACAGGAAATGTCTTGAGGCACACACTGGTGGAGGTTGCGCCCACCATTTGTGCAGCCCAGGGCTCCTCCTGCAGACTACCAGGAGTATTGCAAATAATGTTGCTGGTCTGTGGGCTAAAAATGCAATTTAAAGTCGTTTAAATCAGTCTTTCTGTAGAAAAGCCACGTTCATTAAGCTTTATGGATATTAAATATACGTTTTACTTGGAATGAAAGGAGCCAAGGTGTTTTATGTGCTAAAATATAAAGATCACAGAAAGGAAAAACCGCTTTTCATCTCTGAGCAAACTTGCCACATGGTGTTTTCTGGAATCTCACAGTTCTACATAATATCATTTGGTCCATTACTTTCATAAAAAGGTTCCTTAGAACAGCTACAATTGTGCTTTTTAGATCTAATGCTTTCCCTTTGCACATCTCCCTTATGAGGCTGTTCTGACCTTGACAGCTTCTATCCCATTACTGAAATATTACAGCAATAATTCAGAAACACCATGGTTAATATAAAGTATATAAAGTGACATTTAGATGCCTAGAGATTTGAATGTTGGGACATTCTACATTACCTTTCTTTATGGTTTTTCAATGAATCTCAATTCTGAAGATTAACTGGATTCAAATTTTAAAACAAAAAATTTTGTTTGACTTTTCCTGGAAGAGAGCAGGCTCTTTGTTTCTGTGGAGTCAGTGTGTGTAGTGTGGAGAACACAAAACAGAAAACCATACTTGGCTTCCATTTAAATTGACTCAATAAAATAAAAATAAGGTTATATCCATAGTAAACCCACATGGCATTTACTGGGACTGTTCTAAGGCAATGTTCTTCCTTTTTTGTTTTCCTGAGATAGGGAAAGGTATAAAAAGCTACAGATCCAAGTCGAGGTTAAGATCCTAAGTCTCCTGGTCATGCCTGTTTTAGTAGATGATGGACTAAGAAGATCTGGCTGTTTCTACAGGCCTCAACCATTAAACTACTTTTAGTATTTATATTATGCTTGTACAGTGCAAACAAGTTTATAGGTGTTACTCAACTCACAATAATCTCTCTCTTTATGAATGTCTAACTCAATCTTACTTCCAGGATGGGTTTCAGATTTTTCATGACTCTGTGTTATCTCTAGAAAATGAAATTGGTCCTTAAGTACTCCTCAGTACTATTTAATGACACCTAATAGAAGCCTAATGAAACTCAAACTCAGATTTATGGTAATTTAATTATACTCTTACTTCTGTTTCTCCTGACCATTCTCTTATTTCCTTCTTTGTCTCAATCTTTTATTCTAAAAGACCATCTCCCTCGGGCTTCCCTGGTGGCGCAGTGGTTGAGAATCTGCCTGCCGATGCAGGGGACACGGGTTCGAGCCCTGGTCTGGGAAGATCCCACATGCCGCGGAGCAACTAGGCCCGTGAGCCACAACCACTGAGCCTGCGCGTCTGGAGCCCGTGCTCCGCAACAAGAGAGGCCGCGACAGTGAGAGGCCCGCGTACTGCGATGAGGAGTGGCTCCCGCTCACCGCAACTAAAGAAAGCCCTAGCACAGAGACGAAGACCCAACACAGCCATAAATAAATAAATAAATAAATAAATAAATAAAAAAAAAGACCATCTCCCTCAAATATACCACCATTAGAATGTAGAACCTATGAGGCAGGTAGTTTTGTCCAGTTTTCTCATTGCAGTGTTCCCTGTGGGTGCCACCTAATAGTAGCAAGTACACAATAAATATTTGCAAAATGCAAGAATAAGCCTTTCCACATATCAATGGAGGAAGGTATTTTGCACACTTTTTTTCTCCTGCACAGTGCCTGACACATAACAGACACTAAATAGGTGTTTACTGAATAATATACGTGTGTTTATTGAAAAATACAAATGGATATAAGCAGTGGATTTTATACCCTGTCTTAACTCTGAGTACTACAGGTGTTCCATCACACTCTACCTAATTATTCTCATATTGATTTATTGACTCATGCAAGTTCCTTTGCCTAAATCTTACTCTCTACATGTTTCTATGCTCTAAGTGTGTCCTGACCACTTTCTCTTCTCATCAATTAACAATCCTGGTATGCTTTTTTTCTCATATGCTACTTAGGGATGAACATGTCCATAAAGTGGGATTATACTTCACACTTTTCTCCTCATTGCACTCATTAAGCAATCAGTTATTTACTTATTTTATTTATCCATCTCTATTCAAAAAAGCAATAATCTCTTTTTACATTTATCTATCCATTCATTCATTTTAATAATAATTTATTAAGTGCTTAATACCATTTATTAGCAATGTACTTGATTTAAAATGTAGATTATTTATCACCATTATAAATCAATTTTCAAAGTGCATTATTTCTTAAATCTTTAGAAATCTTGTCAATATTCTTATCCTGTTGGATGCTTATCTTGTTTCTCCAGCAGAATTTGCAAAAGTCACACTTTCCTTTTCATTCTAGCCTGGATTATCAGTTCATTGTAATGTAGAAAGAAACAAACAGCCATCATTCTCAAATATACCAGAATTATCACTGGAATTATTTCAGATAGCAATGTAAACATTTAAAATATTGTATACCCTCAATTCACATCATCCTACATTTGTCCATAAGCAGCACAAAATTTCAAGAAATTTAATTAAAAAAAATTGTATGATTGAGTCATGTCAGGCCCTCTTAACTATTCATTTTACTACCCTTAGTACACAACATGATGCTGGGAGACAGTCAGTACTTAGTAATTGTTGCTTTAAGGAGTAAATACATGGATCAATGTATGAATATATTGGCTAAACGGGCCAGAATTATTTTTGTCTTATATAGTCACATCTACATAGTCTTGCTTATTTGAAGGGTATAATCTATATACCATTGTATGAAGAGGGAATGAAGAAAGAAATTTCTATTATATATTTATAAATATATGATATATTATCTTTCTATATTATATATATGATCCTTCTGTATTATAGATTTATATAATCATATTATTAAATTATTTATTGTTATATTACATTATGTATATTATGTATGTTATATGTAATATATTGTTATATATTGTTACATTATACATAATGATATTATACAATAACAACAATGCAAGTGTCCATCAATAGATGAATGGATAAAGAAATTGTGGTGTATATATACAATGGAATATTATTCTGTCATAAAAATAGAATGAACTCTTGCCATTTGTGACATGGATGGACCTTGAGGGCATTATGCTAAGTGAAATAAGTCAGACAGAGAAAGATAAATACCATATGATCTCTCTTATATGTGGAATCTAAAAATTATATGCAGTAGTTCCCCCTGATCTGCTGTTTCACTTTCCATGGTTTCTGTTACCCACAGGTAACAGTCATCCAAAAATATTAAGTGGAAAATTCCAGAAATAAACAATTCAGAAGTTTTAAATTTCATGCTGTCATTCTAAGAAGCATGATGAAATCTCATGCTATCTCGCTCCAGCCTACCTGAGATCCCCTCATCATCAACATCATCTGCTCCTGATACCCAGCCATCAACAAGTCATGGCTGGATGATCCAGGATCACCCCAAGCAGCTGATCCTCCTTCTGAGGTATGGTCAGATAACAATGTCTCTGTAATTCACCTTGTTTCATCTCATCACATAGGCATTTTTATCATTTGGCATCGTCGCAGGAAGGAGGTGAGTACAGTACAAGATATTTTGAGAGAGAGAGATCACATTCACGTAACTTTTGTTACAGTATATTGTTATAATTGTTCTATTTTGTTATTTTTTACTGTTGTTAATCTTTTACTGTGCCTAAATTATAAATTAAACTTTATCATAGGTATGTATGTATACCAAAATGCTTAGTACATATAGAGTCCGGTGCTATCCACGGTTTCAAGCATCTATTGGGGGTCTTGGAACATATTCCCTGCATATTCCCTGCAAAGGGGGAACTACTACTGTATATTTTTTTAGCAATCTCATAGATGCAGAGGGCTGATTGGTGGTTGCTAGAGGCAGGGGATGGGGGATGAGAGAAATGCGTAAATTGCCTTTTTGGTTTTTTTTTTTAATTTAAATAAATTAATAATAATATAAATCTGTATGATATATATTGTTCTATAAAATACTATCTAGTCAAAATGAAAGAAAGAAACCATTTCTCCACTGTGGATATTATAGGTAACTGTTCTTTATGAAAACTCATAAACCAAGAAGATTTTGTGTTATAATATGGAAACCAACAAACCAAATCAGAACAATAAAACCTTTTATTAAGAAGATTCCATAAACATTATGATAGAGAAATTGCAATGTACTTAGGCAAAGTTAAATGGAAGCAGAATTTGATAATCTTTATGTAAAGTGTAATCTGGACTAGAATTGCTTACATCATTACATTTTTCCCATATACATAAATGGGGACAGCTACATAGAGGTGTTTCCCCCTTTTCAACTGGAGGAGAGTTTGTGGAGGGAGTTATCATCATGAACATCAGGGTAAACTCCTCATACTAGTAATGTTTTGGTCCTCATATTGTTGATGGGATGAATAAATTCCAACTATTGTTTATTCCTTCCTCCTCAGTTTGAGAGTGTGAGTCTGATTGGTCCAACCTAGGTCTCTTACCTTCCCCTAGGTCAGGGAACATAATTAACAATCCCATCAGACTACATCTAATAGAAAATGGGTAATTTCCCAAAAGGAAATTGAAATGTGAGGAAAGTTTATGGAGTCTCTGTGGTCAAAAATCAACAAATGTCCATTATATTGGCTAAATGCAAAGGTTAAAAAAAAAAATCAGAGTCCTTTGTATCATGTTATATTCACTTCATAACCAACATTTTTTTGCAGAAAGTACAGATTTATGTTGACGTTTATGATTTTGTGGGTAGCAATCATAGATTTCTAATTTATGCTAATGTTGTAAGAAAGCCTGGGTGATAGAGCATATACAAATTAATGTAAATCCATGCACTATTGAAGAGCCCTGATTGCCTGCCTTAATGAAGAGGAGTTATCAGTGTCACATTATATACCAAGAATGACACTGAATTTCATAGTATATTAAAACTCATGGTATAGTTATAAATGCGGATTTAGGTGACATGTGATTCATTTCTGTCTTCCTATTCTCCCCCATTCTGTTCACTTCAGCTACTGGATGTGGAGAAGAGGGCAAAGTCAGGTGGAGAAAGAACAGATAAATGTATTAGAAAGCAGAGAATTCACTCACCTCCAGAATTATTTTAGCCCAACATCCTTCTGTTTCTCAAAAAATTAGAAATATAATTACCATATGTGATCTAGCATTTCCATTTCTTGGTATATACCCAAAACAATTGAAAGCAGGGTTTCTGAAGTGATATCTGTAGACCCATGTTCATAGCAGCATTATTCACAATAGCAAAAAGGTGGAAGTAACCCAAATGTCTGTTGACAGATGAATGGATAAACAAATGTGGTATCTCCATTCAATGGAATATTATTAGGCCTTAAAAAGGAAGGGAATTATGACACATGCTACAACATGAATGAAACTTGAAGGCATTATGCTAAATGAAATAAGCCTGTCACAAAAAGACAAATACTCCATGATTCCATATACATAAAGTGCCTGGAGTAGTCAAATTCATAGCAACAGAAAGTAGAATGGTGGTTTACAGGGGCTGGGGGAAGAGCGAAATGTGGAGTTTTACTTGAGTATAGAGTTTCAGTTTGTAAGGTAAAAAGAGTTTTGAAAATTGGCTGAACAATAATGTGAATGTGAATGTACTTAACACTACTGAACAGTACACTTAATAGCAGTTTAGCTAGTAAATTTAGAGAGCAAATTTTTATTACCACAATTAGAAATTATACATATGGAAACAAATGCCAATGAAATGGAAATGGAAACTCCTTGAATTCCTTCCATGTTCTAGAAATCCTCTGAAACCAGAATATTATTTTCCTTTGACATATAAGCCATAATGAACAATTATCGCGAGGAGGCCCCAAATTGCAGCTGGGATCAGCTCCCTGAACTCGCAGTAATGTGACCATGGATTTTGGTAGAACTTTGTGATTTTATTTATCATGTTATGAAGAGGATATTTCCTGTAATTCACTTCAAAATACATATATTTGACACAATGATGCTCATTATGAATTAACCTTTTCCATTCTGAATCAAATTGGTGAGTTCCCTATCTATCTCATTACTCTGTCCCTGATTGTTGTTCCCTGGGACCCTTAGGGATATCCATTCTGAAAGGAAATCAAGAGTTCTTTCCTTTGAGTTCTAAATGGAAAAGTCATTTTGAAGACCTATTGTTATACTCAGCTTGCTCCCTA
The DNA here is from genome assembly GCF_009873245.2 of Balaenoptera musculus. Classification (NCBI taxonomy): domain Eukaryota; kingdom Metazoa; phylum Chordata; class Mammalia; order Artiodactyla; family Balaenopteridae; genus Balaenoptera; species Balaenoptera musculus. The sequence goes on from NC_045798.1 coordinate 45,488,930, forward strand.
CTGCTTGCATAAACTCTTGTTTTTTCTGATTAGAAAAAGTAGGGTTTACTTGCCAGCAATGGTCAAATTTTTACAACTTGGGAATACACTTGTTGAAACATTTTGAAACAATCTGAAATACTGATTTTCTTGCATCTTCATTTGTGTTTTTTTAATCATGTTTTTACAGTTATTATATTTTCATGGACTTCAGATATAACGTGTTAAAATTTTTATTTTCTATACTCTCCTAACTTATTTTGACCTACAAATATTCCATCTATTTACCTAAATTATGGGATACCAAGGCTGAAGCAGGAAAGCCATTCACATTTAAGAGTAAAGCTATTTATTATTTGTGTCATCACAATTGTAGACAAATAGTTTAAAGGACAGAGAGATGGTTCCCATTGAATTAACAATATATCAACATTTTCATGTTCAAATTGGCCTAAGGAAAAACAGATTTTTGCTATGTCAAATAATAACAATTGCATAAATTCAAGAAAATTGTTGAGAGATTTCAAAACAATTTTAAACTTTAAAATCTGTGTCTTGCTGGCAATGGCTATATCAGTAGCTTCAAATAAATTTAGAATATGCATATATGTCAGAGGCTAGAGTCTACTGCAATTTATGTGTGTGCTTTGGAATATGTATCTCTGTATTTTTTCTGTGTGTGCTGTGTATATGTGTGTGTACAAGGACATGTGAGAACAACAATAGGGCATTGAGTGCAGGGATTATGAAGTATTTATGTGCTGCATAAAATTCCAATAAGTATGTTTTCTAAACAGCATTCAAAATAGTTGGAATGTTTCAAATTCAGGATATAGTGTTTTTTGTAACTTTAACAAATCTAATACAAATTGGTCATTCCCTTTAAGCATACACAAAATTGAACTTCACTATTTAGTGTAGATAGGAAATGAGCTTCTTGACCTGCTCTTTCTTGTACATATTCTGCTCTATATTCATATTCAAGTAGCTTCTTGTATCAAGAGGAACTATAGAAGCACTATTTGATTTTTATTTCCTACCCATGATTTTTTTTTTGAGGCTTACAACTTTTTTTCTCATTATCAAACTATCAATTATATGCAAGCTCCAAAACTGTCTTGAACTTGTATAATGAGGGAATAGCCTCTATTTCCATACATGTCATTATTCATGATTCCATGACACTTTATTGGAGTCTTGAAATTACCTTAATTATATTTAACAGACAATGTTTGTCCTAATAGTCCAAAATATTATTTTAATATTGTTTTTATCCAACAAAGCTTATTGCATAAAGGTTTCCTAGATGTACTGGGGCATGCAGATTCTTCAGGCAATTAATCTCTTCAGATAAAGACAGATACTTCTAGAAGGGGAGTTAAATTATGCATAAAATTATACTTTATAATTCAATTTTTTTTTTCCTTAAGGACAGCCTAATGCTTTAACTCTTGGTAAGTAAAATGAGCAGCTTCCAAATCGCCCTGATTGCCCTTCAGAAGGGCTAAGAAAGTGTTCACTACCTTCAAATTTTGGGTGCTTTAGTTATTGGTTTGGCAAATTCTATATGCTTGCATATTTTTAGATGAAAGAGTACCTCTGATCTTAGAAAAAGTTAAGCTGGTCTTCTACCATTTGCTGGCTACACAGTGTATTTTAGAATCATCTGTTATAAAGCACCTAAGAGAGAAGACAGAATTTTGGAAATACATTTTACCTGAATTTTTTCATATTCAGAAAAAGTACACACACAATCCATTACAGTCCATCATTTGCATCAATGATTAAACTAGTGGAATAGGGAAAGTGTTAAGTGATAATAGGCAGAGCTTTATAGTAGAAAGGATTTTAAAAATCTCATCATGGAAAGGACACAGCAAATAAGACTATAAACATACAAGGAACATTGAATTCATTCATATAGTAAAGTATATTATTCATATATCAAGAAAAATATAAGAAATTTTGTTTTGCAACAACAATCCTAAGTAATACACCAGTGCCTTCAAAGTGCTTCAATGTTTAAAGCTCAATATGCTATGGTTGACCATATAAAGCTGATAAATTTGTTTCAGAAGGGCAGTGAATCAAGGTCATGCTTCCTTAGTTCCATATAGTCCAAACTTCTTCCCCCTTCATTGACTCCAAAGTAAGAACGAAATAGTAAAAAATTATATTACCACAATACCTATAAAAACCGTGAATGCGATGAGATTTTGCTGGAAGAATACAAAGTATGTCACAATTGCAAGCAGCATTGCCTGGCGTGGGGTTTCCAGCCATATGGATGGGTGTTGTTACTTTTGGATTTTTATTCCATACCCTTTTTTTTTTTTTTTAATATAAATTTATTTATTTATTTATTTATGGCTGTGTTGGGTCTTTGTTTCTGTGCGAGGGCTTTCTCTTGTTGCGGCGAGAGGTCTCATAAACTTCTCTGAATGAGGAAATACAGATAGGGCATACTTGAAGTCTCTCTATCTATCCTTGTGTAGAGTAATAAAATCAGGCATCCTAAGGAACACAGTTATAGTGGGGATACAGCTTATCTTTTAAATTGTGGAAATCCTGAGTAGGAATTTTCACTCTGCTGTTCTTCTCATGTTAATGTGTAAGGATTTTTCACACTTGCTATGCTCATTACTGTCTCTAAAGTTTCATGGTGATAACATGCAAGATTATCTCTTATAGTCATTTCCTTTGCAATCTAAGTGCTTTTTTTAAAAAAATTTATTTATTTATTTATGGCTGTGTTCTTGTGCGAGGGCTTTCTCCAGTTGCGGCAAGCGGGGGCCACTCTTCATCGCGGTGCGTGGGCCTCTCACTATCGCGGCCTCTCTTGCTGCGGAGCACAGGCTCCAGACGCGCAGGCTCAGTAATTGTGGTTCACGGACCACAAATACTGAGTTGCTCCGCGGCATGTGGGATCTTCCCAGACCAGGGCTCGAACCCGTGTCCCCTGCATTGGCAGGCAGATTCTCAACCACTGCGCCACCAGGGAAGCCCCTAAGTGCTTTTTAAAAAAATAATTTTACTGACCATACTGTTCTCTTTCTTTACTGCAGCTATACAGTAGATTAAGTGAAGGCTTTAAGGGATTCTTTTTAAGGAAGTTTGAAATCTCTTTTCATGATCAGTATGCTGCTGCGCTTCCCTTAGGTAGAAATATTCTGTTAATCCGTTTCTAAAAAACATCACGGCACTGCTTTATTGGTATTAAATTGAATTCAGTTTAAAGTATCTCAGAAGAATGTTAACTCTTTTATTTTTGGTCTGGACATAGAGGTACATAGCACATTAATTCAAATCACAAATGATACTAAATTGGGTGATGATATGAACACCCAGAGAACACAAACAGACAATAAAAAGAGATCCACAATGAAGTAACCAAATAATGTTCAGACTTCTTAATGATATTTTGGATATATATATGGAGAAACATCCAAACACTGATTTCTAATAGCTGGAAAATATTTTCTGCATGATTACCTTACAAAGAAACTTGTGGCTGATAGAAATAAAAACAAAGTAGGTAGAAATTTATAATAAAAAACAGTATCAAAGAAATTTTAACAAACGTGATTAGCATATACTGAAGTATCCCATCAGAGCCTAAAGAAGTGAATGTTCCTTTTAAAATAATAGTATTTTCTAAACACAACCTATCTGTTAAATCAAGCTGTTGTATTGACGCAGAAAAATCATCAATGTGGGGAGATATAGTCAACCGGTAAACAGAGCTTTTAGTGCTGCTGTAAGTAGAAATAGAAGAATTACGTGGATAGAGTATAACAATATTTAAGTTCACAAATGTCAAAAACGGAAATGTAATCCAAGGCAAGGGAGGGATGCTTCATCACCAAACTGTTATAAAAGTGGAAACCAGTATGTTATAAAGAGAACCTAAGAGAATGCATGTCTCTGTCATTGATTTCTCTAATCTACATTTCAGTTTGGATACATTTTATTAGTTTGTTATATTGCCAATTTGTAATTTTGAAGTGAAATTATTATAGGCCCTAGTTAGAATTTGTCCATTAATATTATTTTGAAATACAAAAGGATGCCACATAATTTCTGAACTGACCAATTCTTCTTGCTTCCGACTTCTTTATACAATGCAAAAAAAATTGAATGTGAATCACCATACTTATAGTCAGGTTCTAAGAGTTAGATAAAAGCCTCTTGGAGTGGATAAGAAAGTGAAGCAGGCTATAAAAATCAGGAGCTCAGATGACTCATTTAAACTATTCTCCAGTTAAAGTTTAATGCTCTCCACACTCACTGAAAGTCCATAAATTCAACCCATGATGATGAAATGCAAACTCTTCTTCCTAGCAACAAACAACACACCAACAAAAAACCAGAACAAACCACATCCTTAAAGGTTATTAACGAGCCATTTAGCATGCTTCAAGATCAAGGCACAGATAAGGGGGTGTGGTTATTCCTTGGTTTGGGAGGTAGGACTGAACCTCAAACACAGCCACTCACGTGCTTCCTTGTAGTTATAGTCATACACACATAATACCAACCAATCCATCATCAACTGAATACAAATCAAGTGTTTATCAAAGTAATATTAAATTTTAATTAATATAAAGTCATATTAAAAACATTAGACCCTTTTCACCTCAAATTTTATTTACTATTTCCTAACCTGTGCATATTTGTAAACCTTGTTGGTTGTTTTCTTCTCCTTCTCCCTATCTTCACTCTCTTCACCGTCCTCCCTCTCCTTCCCCTCCCCCTCCCCCCCCCTCTTCCTCCTCCTCCTCCTCCTCCTTCTTTTTCTTCTCTCTCACTCTCCCCCAACCCCTCTCCTCTCTCACTGTATACACCTTTTCAGAAATGCTCATCCTGTTAAGGGGGAATCAAAGACAGCACTCACTCAGAATCAGAACTGAGAAAGCTACACTGAAGTTCCAATTAAGCAGCAAGGACGTGAAGGAAGGGCTTGGAGTCCCATTGTTTCCCCTTTGTTCTTCAGAATTACACTCAGTTACAAATTTCTATGATTCTGAAATTCCATTATTCAGGACCAGCTGGGGCTAACTTTTGTTCCTTTAAATCTTAAAACATACTGCCTTCCCCTTTTTTTCTTATGGTTATAAAAGATCAAAATAATTTTTGGTATTCAAATGACCTTATTTCTGTCTATGTAGGATAATCTGAATCACACTATGAAATCACGTCTTTGAAATCGTTGATTTAGTAAATGTGGGTTTTTCTCAGATCTTATGGGTTACAAAATTCCAAAGAGTTTTTTAAAGAAAAAAATGGAAAGAAAAGAAAAGAAAAGGAAAAGAAAAATGATTACTGTATAAAACCCTTTAATACAAACAGTTCCAAACTGAGGACTTGGGAAGTTTGGGCAGGGTAGCTCAGTTTACCTCTCCTGATAAGGAATTCAGTACATGTAATGGGACAGAAGTTGCTGTGGAAGGGAGCAGTGGGAAGGAAAGCCGTTCACTAGGAAGGATTTGTGAAAATATTAAAATCGATGTTTTTATTCTAATATATAAGCTCTGGTTAAAATGAGGCTTATTTATGTTAGATTGGAGTCATTACATTATTCCAATCCTATTCATTCCATCTCCAACATGTATCTTGGATTCATTCACTTCAATCCACTATAAAAGTTTCTTAAATGAGCTTCCCACTTCCAGGCTCTTTCATCTCCTATCAGTGCTCTAAGCAGTTTTCAGATCTTCTTAAAATGTAAATTGGATCATATGCTCCTCTGTTCAGCATTTTTCAAGGTCCTTCCATGACCCAAGCATAAACTCAGAATCCTAACAAGGATAGAAATACCCTGTCTTATCTGTCCTCTAGAGCCTCTAGCCCCATGTCATGGATCTAACCCATCCTTACTTCCGGTATAATGGTCTTCCGTTCCACTCTATTTCTGACCGGTTCCTTTCGGCTTCTTCCCATTCAGATCCTGCACTAAAGTCATTCCACTGAGATGCCTCATGACTCCCTGCATTTTTCTTTGATAGCACTTGCTGTGGCTGGTAACTATGTACTTATTCCTGTTAATATGTGTATCATATTTTTCTCTTCTACTTTGTTTGAGTTCTATAAATGGAGGGGCTCCCTTCTCCTTAATAATTGTCTAAAAACTGTGCTTGATGCATAGTTAGGTGTTCATGTCGTTGCTGGACATCACAAGTTCAAGAAAACTAAGTCTGGGAGGGGGGGAGATAGCAGATTGAAATCTCTCTCTTCTACCTTACCCAGAGACAACAGAAATCCATAGCAGTGAAGTAATACTTCCCTGGTTGTAATTAAAACTGATGGACTTTGTTTTTTATGGAAAATAAATCTTTCAGGAACTACAATTTTTAATTATTGAAAATATTTTTAAAAACATTAATAAAACTGATAAGTACATTTCAACTTTTTCCCCATCATAGTTCACATAGGGGATGATCATAGTTCTGCAGAGGAGCAGAGTAAATAGTCAAGGGAGCTTGGAGGTCCTGAGGATGAAGGAATCTTGGGTACTTGAAACCCATAAATATAGAAGAATTAGGATCACTAAGTCCTATTAACTCTGTCCCTTAAATATTTATCTCCTCTTTTCCTAGTCTATTACCATTGTTCAAGTTAAGGCTTTTATAATTTCTCACCTGTAATGTTTCAATTATCTTTTTAATAATGTCTCTGCATTTAATATTTCCATATCTCATTCTTTCTTCATATTTCCATCAAGTCATCTTTTTATAGCAAATTTGATTAAGTCACTCCCTGACTCAAAATCACCCAGCTCCTCCACTTCACCTCTGGCATAGAGTCTAGAACTCCTTCTCAGGCACGTGAGATAACTGTTGATCATCTTGTTTGCCTTCTTGTTTCTGGTCACCAGAATCACCAATGCCTTCTATGGTACTACAGTACTAAGCCAGAGTTCTTGAAGGTCCTTAGGCCACCTCAGAATCTGTTCCCTTTGATCAGATTTCATCTCGCCTTATTTTATAAATGCTTATTTAACTTTCTAGTCTCAGAATAAATCCTCTGTTGTCTTCTTAGCCAACTTATACCCTCTTTGTCCTATGTTCTCACACTGTATATTGTACATACTTTCAGAAAGCAACTATGCTATTATAACTGTTTTTTACCTTGAGCAAACATATCTTATCTTTGCAGTCAAAGCCTACCATCATGCCTGAACAGAGCAGGTACATAATATTTGTAGAAAACATAAATTTAAGTACTATTCTCTTAAAGTATCCCTGTGTTTATTTTATTCCCTAAAAAAAAAAGTATTTCCCTAAAAATTTTCTCCTTATAAAATTGAAGAATCTCAAATTACTTCTTAGCTTTCTTTTGTTATTCGTTTTTTTGTAGGATTAGATTGCCTTCATCTTTCTAAATTTCCTATTATAATCTCATTCACTTGGCTTGAGAGCCTTCCTTTTTTTTTTTTTTTCCTCATTCTTTGTTTACTCCAACTTTCCTCTAGTTGGTTTTTGTGTTCTCGTATTTTGACTGTGCTACCTCACTCCTACCACCACTTTCTGCCCTCCAACTTCTCTTTTCTCCTTGGTCGTGAGAAAGAGTTTGCTTTCTCCTTTCTTCCATTCATTTTAACTTTAATAAAGTTATAAGGAATACTCTCAGAGAGCAACTGTTTATAGGAGAGAGCTTTATTTTGACTTAGGTGCTTTCAACTTCCCTCTTCGGTTTCTACCTTTTTTTTTTTTTTTTTTGGTGATAAAATAATTTTTAAAATTTTTCCTGGAGTATGGTTGCTTTACAATGTTGTGTTAGCCTCCATTGCACAACAAAATGAATCAGCCATTCACATACCGATATCTCTTCCCTTTTGGACTTTCCTCCCATTTAGGTTACCACAGTGCAATAAGTAGAGTTCCCTGTGCTACACAGTATGTTCCTATCAGTTGTCTATTTTATACATAGTATCAATAATGTGTATGTGTCAATCCCAGTCTCCCAATTCCCTCCACCCCACCCCTTTCCCCCCTGGTATCCATACATTTGTTCTCTACGTCTGCGTCTCTACTTCTGCTTTGCAAATAAGATCATCTATACCATTTTTAGATGCCACATATATGCGTTATTATATGATATTTGCTTTTCTCTTTCTTCACTCTATATGACATTCTCTAGGTCATTCAGTTTCTACTTTAGAAAAATATGTTCTGAGAATTTCACAGGAACTGGAATAAGCTCTGTCTTATAACTGAATAATTTAAAATTTATAACTTATAAAAACTATAAAAATTATAATTACAAACATTATAATTATAAAATTAAAATTATAACAATTATAACAAATTAAAAATATTGTTCTGATAGTATATGTATATAGGTATGTATACCAATGTGAAACAGTTTGAAGGTAACAAAATAGTTTACTTCATTTGAATAACCAATGAATATTTAAATGTCTTTTAAAAAATTTGGTTAGGAAATGGCTGCCAAACAAAAATGGTAGATATTAAAGATGACATATCAATATACTGAAACCAACAATTGTTCACCTCTTAAAAGCATCAAGTCATCCTTGGGGCTTCCCTGGTGGTGCAGTGGTTAAGAATCCGCCTGCCAATGCAGAGGACACGGGTTCAAGCCCTGCTCCAGGAAGATCCCACATGCTGCGGAGTAACTAAGCCCATGCACCACAACTAATGAGCCTGCGCTCTAGAGCCCGTGAGCCACAACTACTGAGCCCACGTGCCACAACTACTGAAGCCCACATGCCTAGAGCCCACGCTCTGCAACAAGAGAAGCCACTGCAATGTGAAGTCCACGCATTACAATGAAGAGTAGCCCCCACTCACCGCAACTAGAGAAAGACTGCATGCAGCAATGAAGACCCAACACAGCCAAAAATAAATAAATCAGTTAATTAATTACAAAAAGCATCAACTCATCCTTTATTTTAGCTACAACAAACTATCAAATACATCAAACATTTCACTTGAATTTTTTAAGTAATTTGAATTATGCAGATGTTTGCAATCATGTAAAAAAAAAAGGCCTTCTGATAGTCTGTATTTTGTTTTATGTAGGCATCATTTCAAAGTAGCATTCATGGTAAGGAAAATTATTCCATAAGGCAATAATTTGGTGGGTGGTGACTTGAGGCTGGCCAATTCATTTGATTAGACTTCATCACTAATGAATAAGACAAAGGCAATGTTTTGTCCTTCTACTGAACCATTTGATTTAGTTAATTTTAATTAAGATTCCCATTTAACCTCAGCCAATTTTCTTGCAAATACATGTTTTTGGTTACAAAACAGATTGTACCAAATGATCAGTTGAACCTACTTTGATTATTAGAAAACATAATGCAGATCGGTGCCAAAGGGTCTGCATATAAATGATAATGCTTTATTTAACATTAGGTAATTTTTTCACACCAGTCATTTTTCAAAAAGGAAGTACTAGATCTCTAATCATTCAATTATAATCCATTTCATATACTGCAAATAGACCAAGAGATGGAATGAATGCTTTCTCCACATGAGTAATGATTAAAAATTGGGTTAAGTCACTAGATTTTTATTTGGCATCAATATTAATTGAAATAATTTGTTTGCCCTTTACATTAATGTATATTGTCATATATTTCTAATATATCATCAGAGACATTTTTGTTATGTTTCTCCAGGGTTCTTTTTTGCATTTATATTAGCAACATCAATAGTAGAAACAGAATGAGTACCCACTGCATGTGTTAGACCCTAGGTCACTGGCCTGTGTTAACAGTTATCTCAGATATTTTTAAAGATTAAGCTTTGTAAAGTATGACATGTTGATCAGATATTAGCAGGTACAATGCACTTTAACGTGCTTTTTAAGCTTCAAGGAGCAATAATAACATCATCTAGTTTGTACCAAAAAACCATGCAAAAATACTATTTTGTCCAACTGGGAACTAGGAAATTGATGAGATACAGTAAGTGGCCTGCTGAAGGCCACACAGAGGGGTTGGTAACTGACAGTTGAACCCTGAACCCAGGTCATTTGACTTCAAAATGTTTAATGCCTATGCCACAGACTCTATTCTGGGTACCCTATGAGTCATAAATGGAGAAAGAATATAAGACATTATATATTCTGAGTTAAACAACAGGTATAAAAGGTATCTTTCTTTCATTGAGCAGTGACATTTGCTAATTATACTTGAAGTCACTAGATATTTTTTCTTGTAGGAGAAATTTAAACTGATTTTGAGAAATATTGCCAACATTTTAATATAAATAAAATACAGTTCAGGAAAAACACAATATTATGGAAATGTATATTTCATTGCAGGCTACTATTTAGTGCATCACATGGAAAATTAATCATATTAAAATGTTCAACTTTCTGCTATACCTACAGTTGCAGATGAATAATCTATGTACGTTTCAAATGATTCTTCCAACAAAATAACAGCCACAGAGATTCCAAAAAGTTTTGAACATTATCAAACAGGTAGATCATCTGAGCAGAAAAATGAACTTTTTGTAAATGAGAGCTGATCTTCCTTTTGAAGACAACAAAATTCTGTTTTCAGATATTAAGAGTGACAAAGATAGAATTCTCTTTTTTTCTTAATACTATCATTGTCATTGCTCAATTTTTTGGCTTCTAGTGTTCATGGCTTTCTTAAATTTAAGTAGACTCCTATTCATTCAAAAGCCACTCATTCCTATTATATGCTATTGTATACCCAGAAGTTGGATATACAAAGATAAAGGATACAGTTCCCACCTCAAAGAATTTACAACCTACTTGATGAGACACACACAAGTAACAATATTACAATCCAGTGTAATACATGCCATGATAGATATAAGCCCTGGGTGTTAACACAGTACAAAGTAGAAGAACCTTATGCAGAATTGTGGGGTAGTGTAAAGTCATTAGTGATGACACTTACTCTGAATCTTGAAGTGCACTTAACACATCTAAAAGACAACTGGGGACAGATAATGGACAGTATTTTACATTGGGCTAGATGGTATCCTCTTCAGGAATGATTCTTAAAGTGCAATGACATGATGACATTGATAGACAGATAGATAGATAATTTTTATTAAAAATATTTCAAGATGAAATTATATTAATAATTAAACACACATCCATATATCTACCACCTAGTTTTCTCAAACTGCAAAATGTTATGGTATTTGTTTTAGATTATTTTTAATTTTAGTAATAAAATATTATAAATAATTTTGAAACTGTGTTACCATCCACAATCTCATTTTCTTCTCTCCCTTGCAGTAATTCATAATCCTAAATTTGATGGATGGACTTTTACAATTCCCATGCATATTATACTTATGTATTTATAACAAATATAGTCTCAAACATATATGATTTTATAACGTATGTAAAGCATTAATTATATTTTTGTTTCTTCCTTTCTCCATGTGCCTTTTATTTGTTTATCTTGTCATACTTCCCTGGCTAGGATCTCTATTGTTATGGTACATAGAAGTGATAATAACTTTCATTTATAAAACCATCCTGATTCTTAAAAAAATGCTTCTAAGGTACCTCCATTAAGAAATATTACTAACTGCAAGTTTTTTATCCTATATGAGGTAAAGAAAATTTTCCTTCTATTTCTAGTCTGCTGAGCACATATTTAAAAAATTGTGAATCATTTTTCTGCCTCTGTGAGACGATCATCTGTTTTTTTTTTTCCTTTAATCTATTAATGTGTTGATGTTATCCTTCCTGCTGTGGCTTCTTGCAACCAAAATGATGATAATGACGATACTCACCAGCGGGCATGTACGTGGGGTGCTCAGAGCACTGCAGTATCATGGCAACATGCCCCTCCTCTCACCTCAGTATCATCATTGGCAGGAATAAAGAGGATGCCAGGAAAACTTCAGGTGCTCCTGGCAAGCCTCTGCCATGCACTTATTCCCTTTCTTATGACCACAATCTGCCAAAGAGTCCAGTTCTCAAAGGGAAGCTATAATTCAAACTAATTATCTACTTCCCCTCCAGAAAGTGACTACCTACTTGAATCCATTGATTTCTTATTTTCCTATTTATCTCAGTTACCACCATGCCCAAGATTTCAAGGGCATCACACATCTCTTAAACTCTTATTCATACAGTTACCTGAGGGACATTTCCCCAGCACTTTTGCATCCTTCAACACCTCCACTCTGGAACACAGTATGTGTCACCATCAAAATCTCATATCCTAGCCTTTTCTCTGGAGGATCCTTTCCCCTTTCTCTACATGAAATCTGGCTCTCCCCTGAGGATACAGCTTCCACTGCAACTCTCTCAAGCATGTTTGTGTCTCAGTCACTGATCTTGGAGGTTAGGGTAGTAGCCTCCTTACTCCCCTTACTACTTCTAGTGCATTGTTTCTTATCCATTCCCTAAATCCTCACTCCAATTACCTGAAAACTTATGACATCAAACTTTACCACCAACACCCCTCCTTGCTTTGTTCATATACCAATATTCAAGTCACTAGTTCTAGACTTGAAGATGTTACTATTTCTCTCAACAACATTACTTCTTTTATAATTCATAGTTATTTAAACATTCATGATGACCATTATTCATTCAGTCATTGACTCCCAGTTCCTTCACTTCCTCACCCCTAATGATTTTCTTCTTCCTTGTGTCATGGCCATTGCACTTGCCCATTTACTATCAAAATTGAGTAGAGATTTACCCACAGATGTCCAGTAGGTTACCTGAATACTAAATATATTCTTTGCTGCCTGCCATTATATAATCGCATCCTACCTTCTGATAATGAACATGGCCAATTACCTCTGCCAGAATGTTGACTACTTTCCTCATCCAAAGGGTTCAATACTCCAAGAACTTGAAATGATCAGATGGCATGTGTGGCATTGCCTTTTGAGAACCAGAACTTCTGGACTTCCATGGCTTCCTACCTATTGCAGACACAGGGCCATATAAGGATCACTAACTTAAGGTGTATACTATTATGGATAATAATTCCCTATCCTTGCAGGTATCTGCTCAAAGGAAGCTGTGTTTTTAAAATGTTTTCCAACACTCAATCAGGACACAATGTACCTGGACTACTGAGTCCTGTGGTTATGTACACTTCTTTGGCTGTAATGTGAGTCCCTTGTTGCAATGCAGTGTTGTGTGGGATCCTGTATCAGTGGGTTAAACACTCTGTAGGCCTTTGGATAGTAGTGCTGTCAGAGTCCCTGTGGTCAGACAAGGAAAACCACAGGCAAAATGTTTATATACTCTAGTCAAGATAAATTGTTGTCCTTTCCATGGTGATAGGGGTCTAAAGTAATTAAAGTACCACTATGTGGTTATTGGATGTCCTTGAGAGATAGTTCCACATATAGGGCTCGGTATTGGTCTCTGTTACCAGTAGTCTGGGAATTTGATGGCAGCAGTATAGGCTCATGTATAACCTCCATCCTTCTCATATGATTACTCCCTTTGTGTGTCCACAGTGCTAACACTGGCAAGAGTGGGAGGGGGTGAAGAGCAGGGAATGGTGACAATGACAGAGATTGCCTGATGTCAACTAGTTGGTTGTTTAGTGACTTCCACAGTGACTACTCTGGGTGTCCTTAACATGTCATACAAAAATCTTCATATTTCGTAGCCACTTTCATCAGTCTATCCACATGTTTTTTCCTCTGATCTCCTTGTCCCCATCTTCTAATTTTTCTCCTTACAGACCTGTAACTAATTAGCCAGGCCATTTGCCCCTGGCCAAGAGCTTTATACTTGTTTCTCTTTCCATACAGAGTAGATGACTTAGTGGGAGACTTTTTCTTTCTGCTGTCTTTGGAGACCACCCTTGAAGGTATTACAGCCATAGTCCACTTTTGGCTGGCACTCACATGCTCAGCTGAATTATCCATGAATTAAGCTCAACATTTTTACCTCTAGTAGCTGGTTATAAAGAATCTCATCGTATGGTCAGAGGTATGACCTGAGGAAGCAGCAATAGTACAAATATGGTGGATATCACGGGAGTCTAGACCAGCTGCTCTTGAAACTTAATTGTGCCTTTCGGCCCTGATCATACCCAATTTTGGATATACCACATCCATCAGAGTGGATTGCTCATTGTCATTTCATGTCCTCCGAACAAGCAATCCATATCTACTAGGGCCTAATAATGTTGTGTCTAATTATCTGCTGCAGATGGCAATGTCTTGCTCCCCATCGGCAAGGATCGACTTTGGGGTTCTCCTATTGGAGCTTACAACGATTCCACATGGTATTTTTCTACCATAGAGATCTCTAAGGTCTGCCAGGCTGTATGGCCAAAGTAGCAGAGTTACTTGCACCACAGTCTAGACTCACTAGACCCCACTCAAGTCTGGCAAACTTCCATGTCACTCAGAGAAGTAATCCCAAGCAAAGAATATGCTTCGTCTAGAACCCAAAAAGGTTTACTCAACTTTGTGATTTCCTTTTTTCAAGCACAAGTATGAACTACAGTAATTTGGTTTTTTACTTTGGAGGAGATGTCCTCCCACACCTCTGGATCCTTAAGAACTTCATTGATGTGATAAATCCTTAAATAATCATACAATTTACACCGCCCCCCTTTTAAAATTCATGTGTCTTAATGAAGCTTCTAATGTGCATACTATTTCTTGCTCATATGGCTTGCTTAATATTATGCCAACAAAGTGAAGAACCAATATGATATTCTACAGAATGTGCGGATAGTCTAAGTCTCTTTGAACCATATTACGGCAGTGATCGGAATATTAACATAGCCCATGAACAAAACCATAAATGCATTAGTTATTCATTCCAGTGGATGTGAGCTATTTCTGTTCTGTTTCTCAGATAGGGATAGAAATACGAGATCACTTATCACATATCATGTACCTGAGGCTATATTAACCTGCTCAGCAAACATACCACAGTTGGCACAGCAGCTACCTACAATTTTGAAGTACTAATTAGTTATGTTTCCAGTAGTCCACTACTGTTCTCTAGAATCCACCCAGTATTTCCAGGGGCCAGACTAGTGAATGAAATGGAGATGTGATGAGTATCACCATCCAGGCATCATCTAGGCCTTTGAGAGAGGTTCTCATTCTTATCTTTGTCCCCAGAGTGAAATATTGTTTTAAAATTACTCCTTGCTTTGGTGTTAGTACAGTTTCTGATGTTTCCACTTGGTTTTCCTCAACCATGGTTTTTAGTCCAAGGCCAAGGAATAAATGTGGGAGTTTTGCCAACCAACAAGTATGTCCAATTCAGTTGTAGATTGGGATTGGGGAAATGACCACTGGATGGTTTCATGGATTCAGTAAACCAACTGTGGAGTACACAAGTGTTAAGACCTCGTTTATTACCTGGCTTACATATGCTTCCACTCTGACAAAAGCCCCATGATGTCGCTTTGATTCTCTCACTAGCAATACCAACTCAAACACATAGTGGAACAGTCCTGGGTGTCCCTTTTCCCACAGTATATAGTTACCTGAATAAATAGCCATAGTTCCCTTTAAGGGATCATCACCATATTCACTTACTGTAGCATCACCAGGTCCTTCCTCTTAACAATTTTGAACTTCACCAGAGCCCCATAATCCTAGAAAAAACTGATGGTTAATAAACTCCCCCACCCCACCCTTTGTGTTCAAGGAAACTGCTTACTTCAAAGAAGCATTCGTTCTCATATGACTTAGATAAGCCTCCTGGAAAACTCTCATATTTATCTATGAAAAAGCCAGACACAGACCCTCAAAATTCCCATTCTTTGTCTCATAAATGATTACTGAGGTGTTTGTCCTCGTTGATTAATCAGAACCAAATGCTTGTTAACTTGACCGAATTCTCTCCTTTCCACAGGGCCCTGAATTTTCACTCACCCCTAAGCCTAAGTAAGCATCGGAACATGGGAAAAACCTCTCCTTAACATGCCTCCAGCTCCCCGGGAGAAGCAACTGAAATCAGGGACAAAAAGTAACTATCTGATCATGACACCCATTCATTCCACTCCCCCACACCCAGTTCCTTCCAGCCTATTTACTCCTCCCTATAAAAGAAAAGCTCTTTTTTGCTTGAATTTTGGGATGCTTGCTATGTTTGGAGCTCTCTCCCTATGGTAAGGTCCTTTGCCCCGAATGCAATAATACCCCTCCCCTTATCGCAATACTCTTGTTGAATAAAGCCTCATTTGACCTGTGCCTCAATTTTTTTACTTGATACTAATGTTTTTTAAAGGGTTCCAGATCAGAAAATTGGGTCCAGACACTGGATGAAAGATTATATCTCTTCATTGGGGAACCTTGTTCTGATAACATCTCCATAGCTCTCGTTGGGTCATTCTAGGTAGAATGCCTTGCCACTTGTTATATAATTGCATCCGCCTTACTTGTGATGATTAATGCTGCCATCTGGCTTCTCTAATTTTGAGATCCTGTCATTCCCATTACATTCAGAGAGGTACATTCTCGACAGTATCTCTCATCATTACCCCTGGCTTACAGATGATGAGCACTACTGAGCTTCTCAGTGATTCTTATGCCCCTTTTCATGAGAACATTCCTTACTGCTTTGGTAAACAGTATCCTTCAGCCTTCCCCCTAGACATTGTTTATATACTCTAGCATGCCCACTTCTCTGAGATTTTGTTTTTAATCTCTTCTCCCACCATATTTCACACAGTTCTGGCATTTCTACTTTATTTAGTCTGGAGCTATTGCTTCCAAGAGCAATTCACAGCCCTATCAGTGGGGTCATTGCCAAGGTATAAAATTCTGCATCATAGCACAATACTGACATATTGACTGGCTTTTCTACATCCAATTTTATATTCCAACCTCTTTGATCCAAGAGGATTGGATTTAATCCTATACACATATTCTTCTGGCTCCTGCTGGTGCCTATTGGCTAGATTCTGATGATCCTTTGAGTTATAAATCCTTTCTGTAGCAGGCCCATCCCTATCACTTCTTTGGCTGGATTATGTGAGGTTTTGTGAACGAGAGGAGGATGAGGACAGGAAGGAGGCATGAGTTGGTCTTTCAAGGCAATCTTTGCATCAGGTTTCAGCAAAGGGGAACATTATCCATTAACAGAGAGGAGTAGGCCAGCTAGGTAGGCACAGCGAGTTCAGGGAAATTTGAGCACTCTAGAATTCCCAGTGCATCAATCCAGATGTTACTATTCCAAATGTTAGCACCCCACTCCTTCCTAATTAGTGAAGCAGTCTTGTCTGGGTTGAGAGTTTAATCTTCTCTGGAACTCTGCTACTCTTTGGTTAAGTTCTGAGCCAGACCCTCCCTGAAACTAACACAACATTGTAAATTGACTATACTTCAATAAAAAAATACATAAGCAACAATAATATATTGTATAGTACATGGAGTTATAGCCATTATCTTGTAATAACTTTTAATGGAGTATAATATAATCTGCAAAAATATTGAATCAATGCTGTACACCTGAAATTAATATAATGTAAATCAATTATACTTCAATTTTTTAAAAGGTAGTGCAAAAGATAAAAAATGTTTGATTTTCTCCTGCTTAAAAATAAACAAATAAGTCATCAATTAAATAATAAAACAGCACTTCAAAAAAAGAAGAAAGAAAGAAAGAAAAAACAAGGAGGATAGAAAGAAAACATAAACAGATTGGAAAAAAATAAAATTGTCTTTATTCACAGATAACATGATTGTCCATGTGAAAATCCCAAAGAATAACTAATTTCCTGGAACTAATAAATGTATTCCTTAGTAAAATGTCTCAGTATGCAACGTCCATGTACTAAAATCTATTGCTTTCCAGTACACTAGTGATTAACAATTGGAATTTGAAGTTAAAAAAAATACACTTAAAATAGCACCTAAAATGAAATATGTATAAATCTAACAAAATAAGTACAAGCTCTGAATACAGAAGTGTAGAAAACATTGATGAATAAAATCAAAGAAGATCTAAATAAGTTGAGAGATATTGTGTGATTATGGATAGGAAGATTCAATATTGTTAAGATGTCAATCCTCACTATCAATTAAATGCAATTCCATCAAAATCCCAGCAAACTATTTTGCAGATATTGACAAATACACAAAGGCAATCCAATGGAGAAAGAATAGACTTTCAACAAGTGATGCATAAACAATTGGATGTGCATAAATGTTCATAATTTATAAAAATAAATGAATAGACAAACAAACCTAGACACAGATCTTACCTCTCATAAAACTAAGTTACAATGGATAAGAGATCTAAATATAAACTGCAAAACTATAAAAATTTCTAAAAGAGAACATATGAGAAAGTCTTTTTGACCTTTGAAATGGATATGTGTTTTGAGATACAACACAAAAAGTATGATCCAAGAAAGAAGAAATAGATAATTTGAACTTCAATAAAACTATTAAATTAGTAACTTGAACTTATTAAAATTAAAAACTTCTGGGGCTTCCCGGGTGGCGCAATGGTTGGGAGTCTGCCTGCCGATGCGGGGGGCGCGGGTTCAAGCCCTGGTCTGGGAGGATCCCGTATGCCGCAGAGCAGCTGGGCCCGTGAGCCACAGCTGCTGAGCCTGCGCGTCTGGAGCCTGTGCTCCGCAACGAGAGAGGCTGCGATGGTGAGGGGCCCACGCACCGCGATGAGGAGTGGCCCCCGCTTGCCACAACTGGAGAAAGCCCTCGCGCAGAGACGAAGACCCAACACAGCCAAAAATATATAAATAAATAAATGAAATAAATTTATTAAAAAAAAAAAAAAAACTTCTGTATTGCGAAAAATACTGTTAAGAAAAAAAAGCAACAAGCCACAGACTGGGAGAACATACTTACAAAACACACATCTATGAGAAAAGTTGTATCCAAACATAGAAAGAACACTTACAAGTCAAAAAACAGACAGAGAAACAAAAAACGGGCCAAATTAAACGTATGAGTAAAATATCTGAAGATACACCTCTCCAAGCAAGATGCACAGATGGCAAATAGCATATGAATCATATTGAAATCACTTGTTGAACTTGTGAAACTACCAATCTTCCATGGCATCCCATTAATACAGAATCTCCGGGGGTGGGGCTCAGTCATTAGAATTATTTAATTTTGATTTGTACAAAGAGACATATACTATTGCAGTTTTTTGATAATACTTTTAAAAAGTGGAAAACAGATGAAAGTCTACAAATATAAGCAATAATAAATATATTTTTGGTTTATTCATTCATAAGACTATGCTATCAATTAAAATAAGTGAATGAAAGCTACATGCATCAATCTGGATAAATATCAAAAATATATTGAGTAAAGCAAGTCAAAAAGTGTAATGTTTATTGAACACAAGTGATAAAACTATTATTTTTTGGATACTTACCCATACAGCAAAATAATAAAAAGTAGTCAGTAAATTTTAAATGGTCAGAATAATAGTTATGTCTGAATAACAACTATCATGGAGGTCTAAGAATGGTAGTAGATGTGGCACACAGGCGATATAACTTATTTGTAATATTTTACTAGTTCTAAAAACTTTAATGTAAATTTGGATGAATATTAAGGTTCAATAAATCTAGGTGCTAAATACAAGAGTATTCGTTATATCTATTATAAAGGTCACTACTAAACACAAGGAAATTCTTTTATTTAGCACTCTTGAACATTTCTATGCACACATTAAAAAAAAACAAAAAAACAGATTCCATGCAAAGATCTTGAAGAACTGGATAATAAGACAAATATATTTATTGGGGGAATGGTGGCAGATAAAGAAGGGACTACAAAATGGTAAACCAATAGGGGAGGCATAAAGTATACAGTAAAGTGAAGAAATATTCAGTCTCCCATAGAAATGAGGCATTTTACCATTTTCTAATAACCCAAATGGCAATCTGCTCTCAAACCAGAAGAGATGACAATACATATACACAGTGAAATCAAGGAGAAGGATTGTATTATGCAAACAGTACTATTCAGTGATTTCCTATTAACAACTCCAAAGAACACAGCACAGGGTGTCTGAGACAGCTGGATGTTTCAAACAAAGATGAAATCAATGACTGTTGGTTCTAACCAGAAAATGAAAGACAGAGCTGAAGAAATCTGAATTCCTAAAGTCACAGGTACATTTTCTTTCTCAGAATAGTTCAACAATCCTATGGTAAATGTTAATAGATAACAAAAATTGAATAATTTTAAACAAAAACATACATTTCCTTTAGTTGAACTCTTTGTGAATGATTTATTTCCTGGTTTCATGGCTATACTCTATTCATTAACAATATTGCACATATTGCTGAAATAAGAAAATGGTAGGAATGAAACAGATGAATACATAAGAGAGAAGCAAAAATTAGGGGGCTAGAATGAGTTTCTCTAATAGACTAACAGGAAAAAAGTAGAGTTTTAGACAAGAGCATTAGAGGACTTTAAATAAAATACCTGAAAGAAATGATTAGTAGAGAGAACACAAACCTAAGACAAAAGCTTCAGTGACTTACTTACCTGGAAAAAGCCCAAGCACAGGTTGC
This sequence comes from Balaenoptera musculus, assembly GCF_009873245.2. Taxonomy (NCBI): domain Eukaryota; kingdom Metazoa; phylum Chordata; class Mammalia; order Artiodactyla; family Balaenopteridae; genus Balaenoptera; species Balaenoptera musculus. The sequence continues at coordinate 45,509,391 of NC_045798.1, forward strand.
AACTTGAGATATTGTACATTAATATATAATTTTAATATGCAGCCTTATGGGAGCTAATTTGCATGTTATAATTACCTTTCCAACTGTCGTTCATGAGATAACTACACAGCCATTAACAAAACTTTAATGTATCACATTTTTTTACTAAACAAATTTGCTTTATGATATTGCTTAATCTTTCTGAAGAAATGGCAAAATCCCCTTATGCTTCATTAAGCACAAAGACTTGGGAATATTTGAAGTTTTGATTTTTAGTGTGAAAGAATACTTCATAGCAGTAGCTAAATTAATGACATTGCTTTTCAAATATCTGCTAAACAATAACTCTCATCTTATTAAAATTATTAATTTTAGTTAATTAAGTCTTGGTTTATATAAAGCTAGCTTTGTGGCAATCAAGATGAGAAACGATAAGGGCACAGGAAGTGGAGAGGGAGAGGGAGATGAATGTTTATACTTAATTCATCTTCTGATATGTTAGTCCCTATTCATTTCTGGGAAAAGTGGGGAATTAATCCACTTATATACAAATAGAAATGCTAAATAATTATGTTCCTCACCCTCTAAGATTAGTACATAAATGTCCAGATACACACACACACATACAGGAGGAAAAAGAAAAACATATGTTTGAATCAAAAGTTATTTTCTAAAGGCACAAATCAGGGATAATAGGGCTTTTAGATGTGACTATAAGTAACAAGCAACTTATATAAAAGTCGTGTTATTTTGACAAATTCTTTCCTGCTTGATATGTGATCTGCTATACAAATTGCTCCCTTTGCATTACCACTCTAATCTGCACTACTGAGGTCCAAGTGATCTGTGTTCTAGCTCAACTGGTGGGGTCCCTACTGCCAGTTAAAATGAACCAAAATTCAGCATTATATACAATAGCCAAGATATGGAGTTAACCTAAGTGCCCATCAATGGATGAATGGATAAAGAAGATGTGGCATACACACACACACACACACACACACACACACACACACAATGGAATACTACTTAGCCATAAAAAAGATGAAATCTTGCCATTTTTGACAACACGGATGGACCTTGAGGGTATTATGCTAAGTGAAATAAGTCAGATGGAGAAAGAAAAATACCATATGATTTCACTCATTTGTGGACTCTAAAAAAATAACAAGCAAGCAAAATAAATGAACAAACCAAACAAAAAGATACAGAGGATAGAGTAGTGGTCACCAGAGGGGAAGAGGTGGTGGTGGGTGAAACTGGTAAAGGGGATCAACTGTACTGTGATAGATGGAAACTAAATTTTCATGGTGAGCATGCTGTAGCGTATAGAGAAGAAGAAATATAATGTTGTGTACATGAAACTTACATAATATTGTAAACAAATGTTACCTCAATAAAAAATAAGTCTAAAAAAAACCCCATTAACATGGATTCCCACCTCCATTTTCACCTTCATGCCCATGTGAAATGATCTCTCTACTTCCTTCACAGGCTGAAATTCTCCTGTCGTCTGAGGTTGAACTCAAATACTAATTACTCCAAAGGTCTTTCCAAACTACTCCCACATAGAAGAAATCTTATTCTCCTGTTATTATAAGAATTTGGTCTTATTTACTTTATTATGCCTGTTATCAACCAGGCCACTGTCAAGTATATGAAAGTGTTTAATAAATAAATTTGTAATAGAATGGAATAGCTTAATCAAATGAAAGATATTTTTCCCTGAGATTCAAAACACAGAATTAGGACATAAAATCACTTTCAGTATACCCCAAAGTTATAACTGTTTTAATTTTGTGTAAACATGTTACATAGAAGTTTATATCTTTTCCACTGGCATAAATTACTAGGAAGTATTTACTCTCCCACCTTAGTTATAGTTTATTAAATGAGTAGGAAGAAGCAGAGAAACTGAAGGCAACTTGCAGTAAATATGACTTTATGTTTTATACTTAAGAAATTATTTTGCTAAGAAAAAAGAAAACCTGTGTTTTAGGTCAATCATTTGAAGATAGTCATGAATGGTGAGGTCCTTTTTCTCTATTTATGTTTATTTTTGCCAGCTTGTCTATATTTACATTTTACGTTAACAGGTCATTGGAATCTTCAGTGAACCTAAGATTACTGATTATAGTTTTAGGGGAACTATTTTCTGTTTGCATGAATATGTATTCAAAAAAATCGATTAGAGCAAAAAAATCAGAGAAAACAAGGAATTTAGGGATAAGTTCAGCACCACTTCTCTTCAGAAAAAGAAAGGACAAAGAAAGATGAAGAGACTTCACAAAAGTCGCACCCAGCTGAGCTCTGGCTCAACTCAACCTATGATCTCCGACTCTGATTGTTGTTACAGATTGTTTGTATGTTTTTCTTATTTGTTCTTATCCATTTTTATGATTTTTTCCCTTCAGTCTTGAAGGGAAAACTCAATCAGACTCATAGCTATCTCATCTCAGAAATTTCTCTTCTACACTACAGATCAATATAATATTGAGGTTAATAGTGAAGGTCTTAGAAACACAGCACCTAGCTGGGTGTGTCCACTCCAGCTCTGTGAAATTACTCAAAAACATGCTTTGTAGGATTGTTTTACATTTAATGTTTAAATACTTATATTCAATGTTTATTATATTAATATAATATTGCAATATAATATCTATTATATTAATATTAATATTTAATGTATTATATCCAATGACTCAGACATATGAACACAGTAAGCACTCGATAAAGGTTATGTAAGTCTAGACTTTTTCCTAGACTTCTACATCCAATTTTACAATGATTCAATTGTTCTGCCTCTTTAGAATATCTCTTGAATCAATCTCCATTTTTCTATTGCCATAGATAATTCATTGCCTTAGGGGCTCTTTATTTTCATGCCCAAGTTATTGCAAAAACCTTCTAACTGGTCTCCCTCCTGCTGCAAGAATGCTTTTTTAAATTGTATATTTGACATTCAGTGAAGATATGACAGACAGTTCACACTTTGATACCATGCTCTGCTTCAAACACTTAGAAGTGAGATATAAAATGCAAAAGAGAACACTAAAGGGGCACAGCTCATCTCAAAAAACTAAAAACTAATAAATAATTACATAAGTAAATAATGTAAATAACTTCAGGGATTGTGAAATGCACAAGAAACACAAAGCACTGGGAGGGGCTGATATGGATCCCTTGATTTTCAGTTATAAAAGCTGGCAGTGAGTTTGAGACTATTGTTGAAGGCCATAATGAGAGAAGGGCTTTATGGCCTTCATAGGAAGTTGTGGCAATGACACTGATGCTTCCTTACAAATGTGTATTAAATAACACTATTAACTAGTTTCTTGTCTGTCGTTTAGATATCTTCAATGTAAGCACAAGGCAGGAGACTCCAAACACGACTATAGGACCTGGCTCTATATTGAAATTGGAGATGTGAGATGAGTGCAAACAAGATCTTCTGAAAAATCCTCTCACTTTTAACAATACTCAGAAGCACTAGATACTAGATAACAAATAACCTTCAAAACACATAGTACTTGCTCTCTTGCTTTCTCCCTCTCTCTTTCTCATATACACACATACATACACACCCATACACACGTAGAAATCCCCAGAAATCAAATAGAAACATAAAGGTGGAAATCAGGAGAGTGGTAGAATTATTTCACAAGTGATGCTCTGCTTCTTTTGTAGTGCTTAACAGCTACATGACCTATATTCTTAGTTTCAGTGACCACAGAAAGGGTAGAGAGTAAGGCGTGCACCTTCTTAAAATAGTGAGAATTGAACTGCCTGATAAAACTGTAACCCTTAAAGGTTTGAAACTTATCTTAGTGTAGGCCTTGCATGAGGAAAAAGTCTATCTTAAGAATTAATAAATACAAACTTAACTTCAAACAGGTTTGCGATATGAAGTTGCATACATGCATGGTCCAGAAAATCCAAAGCTGAAAAATAGCTTGACAGGTCCAAAATTTATAGAAGCAACTTCCTTCTGGAGGAATATGTGTTCAAGTCGGGCCTAACAGACTTCACACAGATGAATTTCAAAAGAATATAAGCCTGAAGTCCTTCACAAGTGAATATAGGCAAGTTTCAGCAGAGACAAGTAACAGAATTAAAATATTAAGGAATTTTAGAGTAGTGATTAGATACAATATAAAAAGTAGGTAAAAATAATATTTAAGGTTAATTCAGGACGGAAAAATCATACAGATGAAAAGATACAGATATTTTCAATTAAGAGATTTAAAAAATAACCAAATAGAATTTTTAGAAATAATTAAAAACTGAAAACCTGGTAGATGGGCTTATTAGCAGATTAGCTATTATCAATAAGAGAATTAGTGAACTCAAAGAATAAAATATAAACAGAATGCTACAAAAAAAGACAAAGAAATTGTAAACAGGGAAGAAAGGTTAACAGACATGGAAGACAGAGTAAAACAGTACAAAATGGGTCTAATTGGATTAGCAAACAAAAGGAATACATTGAAAGTATTACTAGGGAAGGATTTACCTACCATTTTGTTAATCACTTCCTTTTCTTCTTGTGGTTATTTGTCCCTCTTTTCCCATCTTGCTAACTTCCTTTTGTGGTTTGTTTTTTGTTTTTGTTTTTGTTTTTTGGGTTTTTTTGTTTTCATATGCTTTAAATCACTTTTCTCTCTCTCTCTCTCTGTTTTTGTTGTTAACTTCTCTCTTTCTCTCCCTCACTTTACACACACACACAGACACACATGTCTGTGTGTGCTTGTGTGTGTCTTTTTACTCAGCCATAAAAAGAAGGAAATCCTGCTATTTGAGAAAACATGGATGGACCCTGAGGGCATTATGCTAAGTGAAATAAGCCAGACAGAGGAAGACAAATACTGTATGAGTCTCTCTTAGTGTAAAGTCAAGATTGGCTTGGATCATTGCAGTGGTTTATGTCACTAAAGCTGGGTGCTTTCTCAAAGAAGACAATTCCAATCCCTATAAAAATCCCAAAGGTATTTTCCACAGGAACAGAAAGGACAATTCTAAAATTCATTTGGAACTCCAAAAGACCTACAACAGTACAAGCAATCTTGAAACAAAAGAACAAAGCTAGAGGCATCACACTTCCTGAGGTCAATAGATATCATAAACTACAATAATTTAAACAGAATTATACCAGAATAAAACAGACATGTAAACCAATGGAACAGAATAGAGAGACCCAAAATAAAGTCATGCATATAAGGTCAGGTGATTTTCAACAAGGGTGCCAAGAATATATGCAGGGAAATGAAAGTCTCTTCACAAATGTTGTTGGGAAAACTGGATAACCACAGGTAGAAGAATGAAGTTGAACCCCTATCTTAAACTGTGTACAAAAATTAACTCAACACTGATTAAGTGCTTAAACCTAAGGTTGAAACTGTAAAACTTCTGGGAGAAAACATAGAAGAAAATCTTCATTACATTGGTCTTGACAATAATCTTATGGATATGAGACCAAAGGCACAGGCAACAAAAGCTAACCAGACAATGGGACTACATCAAACTAAAATGCTTCTGCATAGCAAACAATCAATAGAGTATAAAGGCAACCTACAGAATGGAAAAATGTTAGCAAACCATACGTCTAATAAGACGTTAATTTACAAAATATATAAGGAACTCAATATTTTATGGCTATAACTCAATAGCAATAAAATAAACTCGATTAAAAAATGGGCAAAGGACCTGAATAGACATTTCTCCAGAGAAGACATACAACTGGCCAACAGGTATATGCAAAGATGCTCATCATCACTAATCATCTTGAAAATAAAAATCAAAACCACAATGAGATATTACCTCATATCTGTTAGGACAGCTATTATCAAAATAAAAAAGACTGTAAGTGTTGGTGAGGATGTAGAAAAATTGAAAGCCTTGTGCATTGCTGGGGTAAATGCAAAATGGTGCCGCCAGGACGGAAAACAGCGTAGAGATTCTTCAAAATATTAAAAATAAAACTACCATATAATCCCACAATTTCACCTCTAGGCAGTTATCCAAACTAATTGAAATAGGGATCTCAAAGATATATTAGCACTCCCATGTTAACTGCAGCACTATTCACAATAGCCAAGATGTGGAAACACCCTAAGTATCTATAAACAGATGAATGGATTTTAAAAATGTGGTATTTATATACAATGGAATATTAATCAGTTTTTAAAAAGAAGGAAATCCTGCCATATATGACAACATGGATGAACATGGAGGCCATTAAATGAAGTGAAATAAACCAGCCACAGAAGGACAAATATTGCATGAGGTCACTTATATGAGAAACCTAAAACAATTCAATTTGTAGACTCAAAGAATACAGTAGTGATTATCAGGGGATGGGGAGGGAGAAATGGAGAGATGCTAATCAACAGCTATAAAATTTCAGTTATGCAAGATGTTCTAGAGATCCGTTGTACAACACTGTGCCTATAGACAATAACAGGGTGTTGTGCAATTCAAAATCTGTGGGGAGGGTGGATCTCATATCATGTGTTCTTACCACAGTAATAATTTAAAAAAAAACAAGCTTGCTATGAATATTGGTGTACTAGATTCTGCATGAAAATAAGTCATCAATTCAGAGTGCAGTTGCTGGGATTTCTAGTTTTGAAAGGAACTAACAAACTATTTTCCAGAGTAGTTGTACCCTTTTACATCCCGTCAGTAATATATGAGTGATATCATTTCTCTGCATCTTCTCCAGCATTTGGCATTATCACTATTTTTCATTTTAGAATTCGGATTAGTGGGTAGTGATCCTTCACTGCAGTTTTAGTTTGCATTTCTGAAACGGCTGATGATGTTCAACATTTATTCATGTGCTTATTTGATGTCTGTATATCCTACTCAGTGTAAGTGTGTATGGGTTTTGCCCACTTTCTAGTTGGATAATTTGTTTTTCAGTGTTAGGTTTTGAGGGCTCGAAAACCATTAATTCTGGATACTAGTCCTCTGTTGAATATATCATTTGCAATTAATTTCACTCAGTCTTTCTAACCTTTTTTCTTTCATTGTACTTTGATCAAATAGTCTTGCTACAGACTATGCCTGTTTAATGCCTGTCCTCCAATTGGTGCTCCAATGCTAACTGAATAAATGAATGAAAACAGTAATGTCACATATCATTACTAGCATATCAGGAAGTTCGTAAGGATCCTGATGACAACATGACTGATTAGAAGAGGGGGTTGGTTATATTCTATTTGCTGAATTACGGAAGGATAGAAGAGTGAAAAAAACAAACAAATAAAAAACAAAACTGGGAAAGAACTTTGCTGATTTAAAACAATCTTTTAATTAGCACTCAGTTTAGAAAGTTTTTCATACCTCACTCACACATTCAAAAAAAATTCCTAAATAACACAATGTAAAGTGTTTATTCATTTGTACAACAGTCACATTACAAATACCTACTGAGTGTGTATTCTGTACCAGGCACCATGCTGGGTGGGGCTGGAGGTTACACAGATAAGAAAGACACAAAGTGTTCACTGACAAGGGTGGCAATGTAGGAAGGGAGAATCAGCCCATTATTTTATATTATGATTGTGGTTTTGAGTGAGATATGCGCTGATCCAAGCAGAGGGCTGCTAGTCTGATCTTTCTATTAAAAACCACCATCACGATAACAGCACCAATAGTAATAGCTAAATTTATCAAACACTTACTAAAAATAAAGTACTGTTCTAAGTATTCTACAATTAATCCTAACAACATAATATAAATTGAGTGCTATAAGGGTTACTTCACAGGTGGGGATAATAGCAGAATCAAGACTGATTTTGATAGCTGTGCGGAGAGGATGGCACACCTCTCTATCTACCTTCATCTATCTATCTGTATCTATCTATCTATCATGATTATTATTATCTATTTACCTAAACTCTCACGGGCTAGTTGCAGATGCATAAATGACCACATATTGAATTATATGATTTGTTTAATACAATAATTCAAAGTCTGTTTTATTCAAGAGAATAAATTTTACAGCTTATTCTTTAGCTATGCCTCTAATGCCATACTCATAAGATCTTGAACTAAATGGTACCCCCGAGTCTCAGGACACAAAACCGGCTTACTGCCCTATCCCATTTCTAAAGGATGAACTTGGTATGTTCCCTGGGTAGATAAGCAACTATTGAAAATCAAATGCTACATGTCAGACAAATTGCCTCTGCGTAGTGTTCTACTGGATGAATTAATTGCCTTTTATGCAGTTCTGCATGAACCGTCAGTCCACTGTGGCATATTATTGGGAAGAGAGACAATAATGGTTTCATAAATCTTTCAGGAACAGTTTCCACTTGTTGCTTAACTTGAATGTCTGAGAGTAAGTCTCATTTGCTCTGACTAGAGGGACTATAATCAGAGTATTTTTAGATAGAAATGACTATTAATACAATCATCAAAATTATTATTTTTTATATTTCCTACCATAGGAGTTTTTCCTCTAGTATACCATTGTTCTCTCTCTTAAGAAATAAAAATTCTTCTGATGTCCTGTTAATATTAATCTTTCTGAAATGTTTTCATCCATTTCATTTATTAACATAATAAAAGACAATTAGAAGTTGCCAGACTGTCTTATTCTAATGCCATAGTACGCAATGAAACACTTTTCTATATCTGGATAAAGTACGGAAGGTTTGACTGATTTCCCCTGTCACAATCGCAGGCAGAGCTGAAGAGTGGAAGGTGGATGAGATATGGAGTTAGAAAGGTTGATTTGGATCCTAAATCCACTGCTTGCAGTCTATGTGATATTGAAGCATTTCTAAACTTCCGTTATTCAGTTGAAGGCTGAACTGAGAGGTGAGGTCATGCTTATGAAATCAATAGGCACCTCCTTAGTTCCTTGTTACCTGACAAATATATTTTTCTTCACTTTTAGCTGAGACTTGTTTTCACAAAAATAATACTTTTTAAAGTTCAATTTTTTATTATAAAAGAGTGTGTTTATGATGGATAAAATATGAATAGTTCATATTGTCTCACAAGTAATATGTGGCTCACGTTATAAAAACTTTACATTCCCTATACTGGAAATCAATACAAATATCTTCAAGAAATAGTTGTTCAATTATTTAACAAATGAATGAATGAAGGTTGAAGCAATCTGGAAATTTAATCAATGAAAATATAGGCTTGCCAAAAATATAATGTACTTTGTTTCTCGTTTCATTAATCGTTGATGTTGTAAATATAGAATCTTAAAATATATGGAGAGAACATTTTATTTCACAATTATTTGTGTGTATTTGGAGATGAGGTGCTTCTGTGTAAACGATGGCTTATAAATCTTTCATGTATAATGAACATTAGAGAGAATTTGGCTTACTTCCATTATATGATTAGGAAACTGAGTCTCAGGGCAATTAATCTCAGGTAACAATTGATAAAAGAGATCATGAGACTTCAGATACATATCGGAGGATTTCAAACATTTTCTTTCAGCAGAGTACTTACTTCAATTAAAATCCTTAGGAATCCTATACACACACACACATGCATATGCGCACATAAACATTTACACACATATACAGAACTGTTCTGATGAAGAATGATGGGGACTTCCCCTCCCCACTTAAATTTCTTTTCCACTCTCACCCTCCTCATTTCCTCTGCCCAATGTTCCCTAAAAGATTCTAAACAACCCTAGATGATTCATGAAAAAGTTTGAAAATTATTAATTTTGTCTCTTCCAGTCATAAAATTGATTAGTTATTCAATTTTTTCTTCCAATTTCATTGAGATATAATTGACTAACAGTGCTATATATGTTTAAGCTGTACAGCATAATGATTTGACCTTCATACATCATGAAATGATTACCACAGTAAGTTTAGGGAACCTCCATTATCTCATATAGATACAAAATAAAAGAAAAAGGAAAAAAAATTTTTCCTTGTCATGACAGTTATAACATAGAGCAGTGTTAATTATATTAATCATGTACATTATGTCACTATTACTTACCTTATAACTGGAAATTTGTACATTTTGACTACCTTCATCCATTGATTAGTTATTCAATTCTGTAAAATGATATATGATAAAAATGTTAGGTTAATTCTATATTAAAGAAGAAAAACTATATAATACAATAAAATTACAACTCAAAATTATGTAAATTGCTTTCCTGGCTACTTTCATTAGTAGTTATGATAAGATCTGCAATGAGAGTTTCATCATAAAAACACCTGCAGGATATACGAGAAATCAAACTATCCAAAGATGAGAATACTACTATATTTTAAGCATGAAAGATTACTTCTAAGCTTATTAAAATAGATGGAATTTTAACTCAGCAATAAAAGTTTTTCTCAATTTTAAGGTATCTTGAAGAAAACGGTTAAGAATTAATATTTAACAGAATTTTATATATTTTTACAAATTGACCAATCTTTATTCTAATACAGCAAAACTTGTTGCATAAGCATATTTTTATAGTAGGCTTACATGAACAAACTTACTAAAAGGAAGAATTATAACTGTTGAAGCATTTCTTTGTGAGAATTTGTGAACCTCCATGATTCATATGAACATGGGTTCATTTTCCAGTCTTTTCCTGGCGTCTTTCTTTACAAGTGAAAAACTAGTGCACCATAACTCACTTAACCACTTAGAATGGAAATGGAGCCAATGAGATAATTTCTGGCCTTTATTTTCTGCATTAAGCATAAAGTTAGTAGTGTGTTTTACTGAATAATCTTTAAACAATAGCTCAATTAAAACTATGAATATGATAGATGTCCTATTAAATATATTTGTACTATTTAAGAACACAAATGTTTGCACTAATCTAGGAATGTTACTAACAGCTTTTCAAAATAATATATCTAAACCTGAGCAGATAGGAGAGTTAAATCTTATATATCAATTCTAATTAATCGATAGAAAGTGGAGCTCTGTTTTGAGAGGTTCTTAGAGGCCCAGGCTAAGGAAATAATACGGCTGCCTAAGGCATATAAAGAAGAAATATTGGCAGAAATGCAGTGGACCTGTTTTAAAACAATTACTGATAATGAAAGACATTAATCTGACTGTTTGGAAATATATACATATATATGCTATATGTGGGAACAATGTGTATTATTATTATATTTTCCTTTGGATATATATATGTATATATGTGTATATATGTATATACTATATGTGGGAACAATGTTGTTTATTATTATTATATTTTCCTCAAGGATGCAAAAATGTTTTTAACACTTAGTTAAAACAACAGCTATATTTCAGCTACGGCTGAGACTGAGCTCTTAAAGCTCCATAGCCTTTTCCAATAAAAATTCTTAGAGATTCAGAGTTTCTTTCCTGATAAGAGGAATAATTATTTCCTATTTGTTGTGGGCTTCTCTGTGTACATAATAAGCAGGGTTTTTTTTATTGTGTGTGTGTGCGTGTGTGTGTGTGTGTGTGCGCGCACGCGTGCGTGCTTTGTTTGAATATGACACAACTATGTTTGCCTTAGTGCATCAATTAATTCTGCCACTGCAGTGGAATGTGTGGTTATTCAAGCCATAAAGGTCTACTAAATACATTATTTTCCTTTATTAACCCTTTAAGAAAAATATATTGAATTTTTTCTATTTGATGTCAACCATTCTGTATAGATGTCTTATAATATCCCCATGGATCTTACAGTTGATATTATTTTGATAATATCATGAGTTATTATAAAATTTTATTTCTTCATTTTCCCAATTTTAGCAAAGTTAAATTTATAGGAAATATGCTCAAGGCTCCTGTAAAATTCATTTCTGCTGAACCAGTTAACGTTTGCTTTAAGTTTGTCTACTTCGTATGATCAGATGTGTCCCTACAGAGGTTTTCTTCAACTTTCAGAGCAGTCTATATTCAAATTCCTGATCTGCCAGACTCAAACAATATATAATTTGGGTAAACTACTTAAACCTGAATTACTTCATCCGTAAAACATGCATGATAACAGTAAATGTTCCCAACTCATAAACAATTATGAGGATTAAATCAGATGGCCAACATAAACTGGTAATCAGAGAACCTGGCATATAGTAAGTAAATATTGATACACATTTGCAATCATAAAGCCAACCTTTCTCCCTAAGTCAAAAGGAAGGCAATGAACTTTTTCAATGTGAAACTTTTGAGTTGTAGTTTTCTGTTGTTGGTGGTGTTTTTTTGTAGTTTTTTATATATATTAAACTACTGAGAACTATAGCTGACGGTTTAGCTCCGGACCTCAATTTCACCATCACATTTATTTATCTCCTATGTTTTGTGGGATGAATTTCCCCTATCATGGTTCAAAATTATTATATTTCCCCCATATCATGCCACATAAGAACACAACAGTAACATGCATCATTATTTACAAAATTATATGTGGCAGAAAATACTGCCTATAGTGTATGTTGTTTTACAGAGAGTTTTTGAAATTCGCTTAAGTTAATTGGTTTCAATGATAAAAAAGTTGTAAGCTAATGTAAATTGTTTCCTTTGGCTTTAATGAACAATTTCCCAAACCACCCTTGATTTCATAACTCCCAGAAACCTTTGTTTAATGATTTCCCAGTCTTATCTACTCATAAACACACCTTCAGGTTACTTTTTGACTTATCTGTCCTTCTAAAGGAAGATAATAAAGTACTCCTAGTGGCTTGCTGTGGCTATAAAGAGGTCCTAAATCCTTTAAACAAATGGTTACAATCTCATTGTCTCATCTACTTATTGGTGCTAGAGCCTTCTGTCATTGAGTTCTGTTGAACTTGTAGTGTCTCAGAGTCACAGATAAGCTTTAAAGAGTGGAGATAACTTTTATTTGTTATGGGCAATAAATCCAACATCTCCACTGACTACCTGAAAAGGAGGTATCTGATGATGCAGATCCAGTCAAGCAGAACACAAATCAAAATAGTGTCTGAAGGGCAAGGTGGAGGCATATGTGGTGTAAAACATACACAGTAAAATTATATGGCAATGAGAGAAAATTAGATAACAGGGAACAAAGGCTAACACAGATCCTGTCATGGTAAGTTGCAGTAGGAAGCATAAATCTTCCCATCAAGACCCTTGGATAATGTCTGTTTAATAAATTTTTAATGAAAACAGAAACTGTTCAGTTTTATATTCCTCAGGCCTCTCCCTTATGTATATGTCATAGTGTGTGTGGTTACATATTCAATTTTTATGAGTCTAACATGTAAGTACACTCTGAATTTTCCCTCATAAAATGTTAACTTCTGTATTTGGGTTTTGGAGATACAGACATTTATAAATATTTCACTTCATATGATTTAATGAATGTTCACTTTTAAAACTTTGCTGATTTTTCATTGATGGTGGGTTCCATTTTGTCCTTGTAACCATTTGTTGAGTCCTAGAAGGGATCAGGAGTGTTGAAACACAGTTAAATCTCCTATGAGACCATCACAATATGATACAAGATATCACCTGATAACCAATTAGAGCAATTAGCAACTTTCACCTTTAGGCACTTCTTCCTGTATCTCCCCAAATGCTCTCAAATTAGTCCAGCCATAATGTGTATTTGTTTAATGTAGTTGTTAATGTTTTAAAGTTTTTTTCTGGGAGATATAACTGAAGACATGCCAAGGAGAATTAACTATGGTTGCTTGAGAACAAAACAGTCAAAAGCACTTATAAATATGTTAAATATATGTCATATTTATGGTCATAAGTTTATTTCAAAAAACCTGATTCTTCTACAAGAAGATATATAAAAGATAATATAAATGTATAATTATTAAATTTATATATTAAGTCTATATACAAAGAATGTAATTATAACAATTTAATACTTACATATAAATATTAATTCTTAAACTTCTTTAAAAATATTGAATGTTTCCAGTGTACATTGTCTAAAGAGGTAAGGTGAAATGGATCTTTGATTACTTCCTAAATCTTTCTTACTAAAATCTAAGCAAGTAAAGGGAGGGCATTTTTATTTGCTTGAAATTATTCACATAATCACTTAAGTTCTCAAATTTACCCTATAAAACTTGACACAGAGTCACTAAGTCCCTTTATTATGCAGTTTTCCCTCAGTTTCTTCTCTACAACATCCCTAGCTTTCTAGACACCATTATGGTACAGCAATACCTGGGAGGGGACAATAGCAACAAAATTTTCTGGAGGAGTTACTATCAGCTCCCTGGCATTGGACCCTGTTCAGGCCTGCTTCCTGGCTCCATTACAAATAGTATTGGCCAATGACTTTAATTCTTATCTCCTTACCCTGATCCTTGGGACATCGTCTATGTATTAACTCTATGAAGAATACAGTACTCCAAATAACCCACATCTATCTCCCCTACTGCAGGTGCAAATTAGATCCAAAAGATCACTGAAATCTAATTTCAAGCATTAAGTCCTAAATCCTTGGCTAGAAATTAGCTCATGTCTTTTTATTCCTTTCTTGTCTACAGCTAAGCCACTCAATATTTCAACAGTGTAAGCTCTTTTCTTTTTCTTTTTTATTCTTCTTTTTTTAAATCTGATTTTCAAAAAGGGGAAATTCTGTTTTAGTTCTTAGATGCTCAACTCTTCAATATCAAGCCCACCCCTCCTTGCACTCCCTGTTCAAGCTTAATCTCTCTGAAATCTCTAGACATGTCATTTTTGGTAATGGGAATTTCTTTCTACAAACCTCCTTCAAACTGACCCCCTTAGGAGAGCAAGTATTTTAATTCAGAAGAAGTTTTCGTTGAAGTACTGGTCTTCTCTTTGATGATACATTACCCTAGTTTTGTTCATTTTCCCCCCTTTTTTCTTGTTCTCTCTCTCTTTTTGGAAATACTTGCATATGTATATAAATTATATATTTTATATATTTATAAAATTTCAGTTATTACATAAAATGTTCCTGCAACCATAGTGCCTTTTTAAAATCTGTCTTCTATGTGAATTGTTTTTACAGTGAGAAAGAAAGCCAGAAACTGTTTTGAACTGGCATATTCTACCCCATGAGTGTAACAACAGTGATCATCTCCTAAGAAGAGGATTCAGATTGCCTGGGAGCCTATCTAACTAGACTTTGCAGCCTCTGATTCACTGCCTTCTCTATGGATTCTATGCCTCAGACATACTGAGCTGTTCAAGCATATCACACATTGTCACGCTTCCATAATTTTGTTCATGCATTGCTTCCATTGGGCACATCATTTCCTGATAACTTACTTGTTTTGTAGATCTCAACTCAAAAATCACTTCTCTGAAGCAAGTGAAAATGATGAACTTCCTCTGCATTGAATTCATAACAATTGGATTTTTACTCCCATTATGATACATATAGATTTGCTCTTGAATTAGAGTTGGCTCTTTCCTTGTATGTCTCTACTACTATGTCACAAATTCTAATCAGAGCTAACCAACAGGCCTAGAATTGGGATTTACAGTTAGTAAATTATTTAATTCAATGAAAAAAATGTTCATATTGGAAATAGAAATAAACTGGTAGGTAATGTACTCTTATCTTGTTGACACAATTTTAAACATATAATAATTATCTCATTCATTAACAATTATTTATTTAGTGATTATTGTGTCCAGCCATTGTATAAGTTATTGTGGATAAGACTAATAAGAGAGTTTCTATTCCTCAGAAACACAGTATCTAGTGTAAATGATAGAAAATAGAAAGATAATTACAATTCAATGTGAAAAGTATGAGGATAGAAATGTGGATTGGATATTACAGAAAAAAAAAACCAATGTGGAGGCAACTCTTGTACCAGGGATGAGTTAGGGAATGTTTCCTGGAAGAACTTTGATAAGATTTAGTTTTTAATGTTGAATCTTAGTTGATGAGGAAAAGAGGAAATAAAGGGCATTTCAGGAAGGGGGAGAAAGCCCAAGAAATAGCAAAGTACTAAAAATAGCACCATGTAGAATGGACAGATACATTCTCTCTTCGTCCCTTTTGCTGCCAAGCTAGTTTTGTCCCTCATACCACTTTAGACTTCCACAATAAAAATCCCATTCTTCTTACCCCTCTACCTCATTTGTACTCTCCAAAACACCATCAACGCAATATATTTATAATTGAAATCCCTTGCTTCGTGATTCCTCATTGTCTATATCAGTGTGGTCTCCCCTAATCACACAATACTAAAGTTCTAGAAATTGTTGCACAATACTAAAGCTCTGAAAGTTGTTCACTGGTGCTCATTAAACAGCACCTATGTGTGTAGAAACAAACGTGTTTGTAAAATGCTCAATATTATATCTCTTTTTTTAGATGGTCACAATACATATTAGTTTATGACAACTTTGAGAAGTCTGGCAGTAAGAATACCTGTTTAAATTTGTTTTCTTTGGCCTGAGAATTTGCTAAACGTTTATGGTTAGAGAGCCCCCTTTTAAGATTTACTATCATCATCTTACAGGGCTGGATAGAGAACATTTTTGAAATCTCTGACCTGAATGATCAAATTCAAGTTTCTTAACAACACATGCAAGACTCCCCATGCTATGGTGCAGCATATCTCTCTCTAAAACCATCCCTTGCCACTGACTACTTCAAGCAAGTTGGTAATTTGGGGGGTAGTGTTGTAGCCTGCCTGGGATGAGGAGCCTACAATAACAAGCACAGAGTAGGTGCACAGCCCTGAGTATTTCCTCCACTTACATAGTCAAAATATTTAATAATTGTTAAGGCATAGTCACTGATCTGTCAGAACAAACAGTGGCTGTAGTGGTAACCCCTGAAGAAGTGTGCTACACCATATTCCTGACTGCTACAAGGGGCATCGTGGAATGGTGCTCATGGAGATTCCATCTGTGCCAGCCAGTATCTCTTACTGGATAGTAGAGAGGTTTCTGAGTGAAAGATGCAAATGGGGGACTTCCCTGGCGGGCCAGGGTTTAAGACTCCACACTTCCACTGCAGGGGGCACCGGTTCAATCCTTGGTTGGGGAACTAAGATCCTGCATGTGGTGAGGTGTGGCCAAAAATAATAATATAAATAAATAAATAAATAAATGTATGTTTTAAAACAAAAGGTGCAAATGGGGTCTCAAAACAGCAGTTATTTCAAACATTTTCCCAGTTGGTACAGTTGTCATGGTGTACAATAGCTGAATATGAGCCTTACGTTGTGTCAACCCAACCTCCCCTCAAGTCCCAATCAGTAGGGGAACTATATAAAAGAGCAGTTTTTAGGAGGAGTTTCTGGGAGGTTTTCTGCAGGGTAATTTTGCCTTGTTAGGTATCAGGGAGGCAGGGAGTGATTGAGCTCAGTTTGCTACCTAAAAGGCTCTCTGCTCTGAGACATGCTCTCCACTTCTCTCTCTCCTTCCCCCTCTAAGGAACACTCTAAGTCCCTTCCCTGAAGGAGTACAAGATATAGATTTTCCATTTCTCCTTTCGGGTACAAATACTTATGTGGCTGATAAATCTCAGAAAGAAAAGTAAACCTTTTATGGAAGAAGAAGACAAACTGATGGACTAGACACAACAGGAATTTAAAATAAAAGTTCTTAGAATTAAATGTTTATATTGGAAATAGGAGGATGAAACCAGAAGTTAAAGAAACAAGTCACCTTTAACTACAGAATGCTCCAGTATTTTTTCCATAAGAAAAATAATGCTATGTATTGATCTATAACACTTGTTTTTTAGAGTTTTTATTATATACTCACCGATAAATCTCTTTTAGACATATTTAGATATAAATTGCCCATAACCCATGGTCATGTATTGATCTGAGAATCTTTAGCATGCACAGTGCTGTCTCAAGGCCATATGTAAGAACACCAAGATTTCATCAGCAATTTAAAAAATTTTACTAAACACAGTTACTTTTTTTCCCTCTACTGGAATATATCACTGGAAATTAAATAGCTTTTGTTCAAAGTCAGCAGAAAGTTTCTTTAAAAATGATCTTCAACACTTAGTCCCGAATGTGTGACCACACCAACTTCTCATTACTTTGAAATTTCTTTGATGAATTCTTAGGGATTTGGCAATTTATTCTCCCTTCATTAACATTACTTGGCCTGTGTGATGGTTAATGTGTCAACTTGGCTAGACTGTAATACCCAGCTGATTGGTCAAATACCAGCCCAGATATTGCTCTAAAGGTATTTTCTAGATGTGACTAAGGGTTAAATCAGTAGACTTCGAGTAAAGCAGATTGGTCTCCCTAATGTGGAGCCTCATCCAATCATTCGAAAGCTTTAAGAGAAAAGACCAAGGTCCCGTGAAGAGGTAGGATTTCTGCCTCCAGACTTCAACATAGAAGTTCCACCTGAGTTTCCAGCCTTCCAGCTCAAACAGCAACACGAACACTTGCTGGAATTTCCATCCTACCAGCCTTCCCTGTAGACTTGCAATCTCCACAATTGTACAAGCCAATCCTTTAAAATAAACCTCTTTCTCTTTCTTTATATACGTCCAATTGGTTAAGTTTCTTTGGAGAACCTTAGTAAAACATGTTTTTTTTACAAGCTTTTTGTATACATGTCAGTTACAACATGTAGCATAGCTTCATTTACTGGACGCCATCTTCTTTTCTTAGGTCTCATAAAGTACTTGGTTATTGTGTTGCAAGCACTATGAAATTGTGCACATTCCTTCAAAGACAAATATCTAATTCACTACCATCAACCTGACCCTGATGTCATTCTTCCTATGCCTTGTTGTGTATACAGTAAATTTTCATTTTAAGGTCAAATTATGGTTTAATATTTTTGAAGTTTACAAAGAAATTAAACTATAAATGTGCAGTGTTAACAGTACAGAGGAAAAACTCACAATCATATGAATGGCTTTAACCTAGTTCATGCATGCATAGGCAGTAGCAACTACTTAATGACAGCTACCTGACCCCGGGATATTTGAGATATCATCAATTGTTAGATACATCTCAGTTTTAAAGAACTGAATGAAAATGTGTGCGTACTGAAATCAATGGCATATGGTTTGTGTTACGTAAATACATATGTATGTATGTGCATAGTCAAAGTATATAATGGTTGTACCTCAATTTACTGAAGAGGAAGATGAACTCCAGCACTCTCTTGGAAAATATCTAAAAGAAATAGATTTTTTAGAGTGAGATAAGAGATAAAAAATGCAGAGAAAAAAAAGCAGACGACAATATATTTATAATGGGGGTCTCAAAGGAGAAAAAAAGTAATAAACAAGGGAAAATATTTAAAGAATTAATTATTTCCTTGAATTAAAGAGAGATACCGGGTCTCAACTAAAATTTATTTAGAGTCTCAAAATGATATTAGAAAAAAATAAAAAGAAAAAATATATTATAAAAGTATTATAGGGAAATTTAAGAAGATTAAAAAGAAGAATACATTCTAAAAACTTACAAAAATGCAACTAACATGAAGGAAGAATATTGTTTGTTCTCAGACTTTTCAACAGTTTGCTGGATGCAAGGTGACTATTAATATTTTCAAATTGATAGAGAAAAGGAACTTTGCACAAGTAATTTTATAGCTTGATAAACTATCATCTAAATCTGCAAGCTAAATAAATGTATCCTTAATCTAGATTTAACTATCCCACCAGTGCAAGTTGGTTTTGGGAACCCAGCAAAATCAAGAATGTGCTAAACTTCTTGCAGTGTTTCAGTGAAGCATATAGATATTGAGAAACTGGTAGATACAATTAAGAAAATGGTAGATACAATTAAGGGTAGATTTTAATGATACATTTTTTAATTCTGCATAAAAAATTTGATTTATATAGTGGAAGGTAGGAAAGATACAACAGTAAGCACAAAATAAGATGGCAGAATTTCTTATATAATGGAAATATAAGAAAAGTTAATAAGTAAAACTCAGCCAGAGAGAGACAGAGGCAGAGATAGAGAGAGGGAGAGAAAGTGAGGGAGAGACCTCCTCATGTTGGATACAAATACATAATCTAATACTATTTAGGCTAAGGAAATCCTATTTAAACAAGAAAATAATATGCTTAAGTTAAAAGACACTAAAACCTGTACAAAAAAAAAGCTTTAGGTGTAAAAGTGAAGTTAAGATATAAACATCACAAGAGATAAAGAGAAGCATTACACATTGATAAAAGGAAAAATAAATCATGGTCTTTTGTGTATGTCTCTAAATGTATAGCCCAGAATTAAAAAAGCAAAAATTCTAGAACTTAGAAGTCAGAACTATATCAAAGTGTACAGTGGGAGATTTCAACGCCCCTTTCAGACACTAAGAGATTACCATTATATTTAATATGTAAAGGTACCACAGATTTGAATAAGAAATTAATCTTGGGCTAACATAGAACAATACACACACACATATTAAACCCAAGAATTGCTATTCTTTTGGGGATCACATGGAATATTCACACACATATCCAAGCACATACACAGAAACACACACACAGAGTTGACTCTGTGCCAGGCTATCTGCAAAGGAAGCCTAGAATGTTACAAAGAATCAATATCATAGAGACAATGTTTTCAGAGCATACTGCAAATAACTAGCACATTTATATAGAAGTTCATCACACTTTCCAGTTAAAACTTTACATTGCATGTTAAAGATTTCTTCCTCCGTCCTTCTCTCTCCCTGTATACAGTTTACTCACCACCAAGCTCTTCCCTTGGCTGCACTTTCTGATTACGTTCCTGCCCCTTCTCAAAGTCAGTGCTCCAGACTGCGGGCTGGCACCACTCTCAAGGCCAATTGCCCCGGTGTTCTGGTGAATGTGATCTTATTACAGGTGCATCTTATTACAGGTGCAATTAGAAGCAAAGGAAGAGAGAGGGAGGGGGCAAGGGGAGGAGAGAGAAGGGGGGAGGGATGGGAGAGAGGGAGGGAGGGACCTTTTCCCTAGTCCCTATTTATGTACGCTGCATGCACATGTAGCTTTTTCTTTCTTTTTTAAGGGGCCTGTTTTATTGGCAGCAAATTCTACATCTTTTAGGAAGGAGGAGAAAGATTTGGGGTCTTGCAGCTTTCCCCTTGACTTTGCATAGATAAGAGACTTTCCGATTGCTGTGGGGTTTTTCTACTACGCGGTGACCGTGTGTAGTTTAGGAAGCATTCCCAAGGAGAACCTAGGTAGGATATCAAGATAGTGTATCTGACTGCAAATCAACTACCCGATTCCTAGAACGGAAGAATAATTGGCAGGGGACTTTATCTGTTCGTGTGGCCGATGCCAATAAATGAGTGTGTTTATTAACAATTTATTTACAGCACACAGATTGATTTCACTAGGGCTGCACGGCCAGCTACTGCAAAGAGGAAGTAAATGATTTCTCCCAGAGCTTTTAGGAATCCACTACTGTAATGGAGTCAGTATATATTGGAAGTGACTATCAGGATATAACAGTAAAATGATGAGCATTGCCGTAAAGAACACAAATGAAACCTATCTGGAAAACAAACTAGTATAGATTTTGATTTACATATATACAATATAACCTGCAGCATCCCAAATTAAAGGAGAGAGGGCACAGATGAAATAGAGTCAACAACCTAATCATGCAAATGATGTTGAGGATAATTATAATGGGGTAGTGCAGTGGTACAAAAGTATTTCATACTTCCTAATTAGTGAGAGTGATATTCGTAAAAATGAAAGGGAGAAATTAGGAGAAAACATTATCTGAGTTTGTAATCTATACCATCTGAGTAAAGCAAAAAATGATAGGATCAGGATCCAAAGATACAGTATTTTAATTGTCAGATTAGCCTTAATCAAGTATATATCTGAAGCTCATTGCAGGAAAGGAAATCTACATTCAAATACATGAGTACACAAGTAAATCATTTTATCATCTGCAACATCATACTTTCAAAATATAAATTATTATCTAATCTTCAAAACAAAATAAAAATATAATCTTATATTTGGGGAGTATTCCAAATACTGAAAGCAGTAGAATGTATATAAAAATAAATGGAAAGTGATAGTAGGTGGTATATAAAAATATGGCTGTGAGTATCTAGGCACTATTTTTTCCTCTTGTGAATACATTTATACTCATTCTGGGGAATATGGAAAAGGAAGGTATCCAAAAAATACTGAAAATTTATTTGGCCTGAATTTTATTTTATTGCTAAAATAACTTGTTGGTTTCTATGGTTCCTTTCAATTAAAATATAAATATATGATTTTAGAAATAATTATGGCATAACAATATAAGATTTTGATTACATCAGGCAATTACTAGGAAAAGAGTATTGTTTTAGCAGTTTAAAAGTTATGAAAATATTATTCACTTTTGCTTCACATTTATAAAGATTTGAGCTTGGAAAACAATGCCATGGTATTTACTGTAATTTACTACTCGTTAAATTGTAACTATTAAACCTTATGCTCTTGACATAAAAATCTTTTAAATCCTGATCCATAGATGTTTTGATAATATGAGTCAGCAAAAACATTGCATATGAAGAGGATGTAATTTGCTCACAGCTAAGCCAAGTTAAATTTCCTTTCCTTCAGTTTCACAATATTTAATAAATATGAAAATGCATATAACTTATAACATGAGATTTCATCTGCAGTTATTTACTTTAGAGAAACTTATGTGCATGTGCATACGGACACAAATTTATTGCAATATTGTTTATCATAAAGAAAAATCAGAAACAACTCCAACTTCTATTGTGGTATTTGCTTATGGAGGAGTTGCATACAATTACAATGAATGATCTAGATCAATGAATTTGAACTGTATTTATCATCATGGCTAGGTCTAAAGAACAATGCTGAGTGAAAAAAAAAGTGTAATATGTCACTTAAGTCATTTATGACAAGAAAAGAATACGTTCTTCAAACAATGTGGAGATACACACACACACACACACACACACACACACACACACACTGGAGGATACACACCAATTTATGATAACAGCTTCTTGCGAGGAGGAGGGAAGGTAGAAAGTAGGATGATAAAGGGAATAACTTCATATGTAAAATATTTTACATCTTTAATTTGAAAAATTTGAAGGGACAATGATGAATCAACTCTGGTCAATTACAAGCTGTAGGAACATGAAAAATCATGGACTTATTCTCTGAAATTATCTGATCTATTTAAATATTTTTAAAATTGCTGTCCTAATCACTCACAAATGAAGGAGCCTGTGTCTATACTATATTATGAGTCATAGTACACAATGTTTTTAAATAGCACTGATATTACAATGAAGATGACAGTATGATGGAAGCACCAAAGTAAATATTTATTTATAAATATTGTAATTACAGTAGTAATAGAAATACATAAAAGCAAGCTGAAAATGGATAATGTATAATTTCTGGAGTTAAATTTTATGGAAATGGCAAGTCAAGCTTGACATTCTGAAGGAGGTTGAAGAAATAAAATGTGTTACATTAGCTGATATCCTGGCATCTCTTATTATTTCCTAGAATTCCAGTCTGCATTGGGCTGTTGCATGTAGAATTGGACTTTCCCGCATTAGAGAGTTGAAATGGAAATCCTTGTTAGAAACATAAATAATGCAGTGTTATGATCTGTTGTGCAAGACAAAGCTGATGAATGTTTGTCAACAAGAATGATTGAGAAAGAATATTTTTAAGGCTGTTGTTGCTTGTGACCCAGCATTTTTCTCACCTGCATGACTCTCAGAACACTTAAGGAAATTGTATGTGTCAATTCCCTAAGGAAAAAATAGCATTTATAATGGAATATTCCAGGATTCTATTAGAGCAAAAACTGTAGCTAACACATACAACCCTTGGATCTGTTTCTCTCCACTTATGAAATTCTAAAGCAAAATAATAGAGAGGGTGAATATTAAGGGGAAAAAAGGGTGTGTGTGTGAGTGTGTATGTATTTGGGAAGGAGATAAACGATGTCATCTTGAATAAGGAATGAAAATGCTTAATAAATAGTCTCTTCCAGAACAAGTGGGCACTGCTGCTAATTATACCAAACAGACCTTAGAGCTTTCTGGCCATACATTTGAGATGGAATGGAAAAATTAATCATGAAGCTGAACTTAAAAGCCATAAATGACGGGATAGAAATTCTGACAGGCATAGTAGTTAATGACATAACAATTATGCATTGTTTCTGTGTTGCTTGGAAAATCTGATCCTGAACCACCTGCTGAAGACAGTATCACCCAGACAAAGGTTGATGATTAAAAACATTTATTTTAATCTGACAGCATACGCTTAAATTTATGGGGAGTTGAGCTGTCAGGAATGATTACTCTTGCCTGAAACCCTGTTCTTTCTTGGCAGCAGCTATTATATTTAACAGTTCAAACAAAATGTTCTTCTACTACTAAGTTATGTGGAAATTTCTACCAAAAAAAGCAAACTATTTTCGCTTGACTTATTCCAATATTTTCCAGAATTCAGTTTTAGGATAAAATTATGTCAAATTGATAATGGAAAGACTACACATGAAATAAATGATTTATCTCTTTTTTAAATGTCCACATGACCTTTTTGAATTTTCAAAATTCACCAGAAAGCATATGAAAAATACAACAGCTTATTCTTAATTGAATTAGTACATTGAGAAAATAAATGCTATTTTTCCTCCAAAGCACAATTTGGCAAAGCACCAAATAAACAAGTAGAGATGTCTGGGATGGGTGGCTTTCTATATTTTCCATTCTGATGTTTAATATTGATTATTATTTTCCAAAAATAATTGTATTTTCAGGACCTAATATCTGATCTAATTCCTCACTTCACTGTGTTTTATTTATTTCTTTCAAAAAATGCACTATGTTTGGCTTATTACTCTTTGTTACTTTTTGCTATATTTCTTCATCTGTATTAAGTTTATTCAAATAAGAGTCAGTGTGAACAGGGAGTGAAGACCCACGGAGTACTCCAAGCACAGCTGTAAAGGAGAAAGTGGTTGCTATTCTTTTCCTACCTGGGTACCTCCTCCATAGAACCTAAGCTTAAAATTTTTTTCTTGTGCTTCCAAGCCAATTAGGAAATCTGGCAAACTCATTCATTAGATCTATCTCTAGATAATGGTAGGTTGGAGAGACTGGGTTTCCCCTTCATCTTTTCACGCCCTTCTGGAGACAGCCTTATATTTGTACCAGAATGTCACGCTAGGCACAAAGAAAGGGTGAGATCATGGCAGATCAACACAAAAATATACTTATGGGCAGCTGAAACTTTGCAGTTCTCAGTTCCTAAGGCTACATTACACTAAACCTGACTCCTTGAGAGGCATTGCCTATCTCAGCAAAATGATCTCAGCTTTCTTGGGAAAAAAAGTGATGCTCATTGTTTAGGAAGAATCTGAAGGGCACTTATTTTGCCAGACTTAAAGTTAACTTTGTCACAGGAATCTGTTGAGTATTAAATAATTTTAATCCAATTTTTACTTTAGATAAGGAAGATTGACTATATTTCTGTGGTAGCATAATAGAGCTTTTAATCTTCTTTCAAATAAATTATTTTATTGGTACATTAATAGCTTAAGTAATATTGAATATTGTACAAACACTTGTGCATCCAGGTGTTTTTCCCTATATTCTATATTTTAGATTATTTCAAGAGCATGTGGAAGCATCTAGAGGTAGAGATGACTTTCAGTGAAATACTGTATGTATAGTTCATAGAACCTGAGCTTAAAAAAATTTTTTTTTATGAAAAGATAAGTTCAAATAGTGCTCTTCTAAATACTGGGCATTATTTTAACCAAATCATCCCAGTATTTGCCCTTTGTCTCTCTGCATCAGGAAATATTAATGAAAGAGTGGTTGTTCAAGTGTGTGTGTGTGTGTGTGTGCACGTGCATGCACAAGTGTGTGCAAATCAGTCTATGTATGTTTTATATATTTATGCATACATGGGGTTAGAGCTTTGTGAATTGGTGTACTCTAACCTTCGTGCCTTAACCCTGTTCTCACCAGCCACTTTAGTTCTTTCAAATTTGGCACTGATGTTTACACAGTACTTAGCTGCTGTGAACCTGTCCACAGGCCCTTCCTTACCCTGGCCTGAGAGACCACTAATGCTGTTACAGGAAATAGGTAACATCTGGTTCTTACTCCAGCTTTCATCATGAGTTTCTCTCTAGACAGGGAAAAACATTGCCGACTAACCCCAACCTCTGATTCACCTCCTGGCATCTGCCTTCACCCATCTTCCCTCTGGCTCTCCTACCCAATCCAGGCCACTTTATTTCTAAAGAGGCATATGACCCATTTATATGCTACCTCACCAAATGCTGCCACTGCACAGCCCTCAGAGGTCAAAAAGGAGGGCAGAAGTATAAAAATAAGACTTTCTTCAACCTTTCCTTAAAATGCTTAGGAACTTTGAGGGTAAAATTAAGGACTGCTAGGGAAGAATAGATGTCTTATCAACTTGCTTCATTCTCTCATGTCACGAAGTGGTTTTTTTTTTTTTTTTTCAATAAAATAAGTTATTTTATTTTTTCCAAAAACTTTTATTCAATAAAAGTGAATACTTTTTAAAATGTGTACTCCTCTGACTATAAACATCCCATATTCTCCATTGTGTTCTCCACTTAGTGGTGCAAGGTGGAAAATACTAATGTGGGGGAAATAGGAATGATTGGAAAATAAATTCTTGATTTAATTTCCCCTCTGCATCTAAGAAACAGTCAACTTACTGTAAAACACATGAAATCTGAGCATAGTCAAAATC
Source organism: Balaenoptera musculus (assembly GCF_009873245.2). Classification (NCBI taxonomy): domain Eukaryota; kingdom Metazoa; phylum Chordata; class Mammalia; order Artiodactyla; family Balaenopteridae; genus Balaenoptera; species Balaenoptera musculus. Next base: position 45,536,011 of record NC_045798.1, read on the forward strand.
ACAAGTCAAGTGGAAAATATACAATCTTTAAACTTGGAGTGTTGTAGAGAAACAGAAGTAAGAATAAAGCAAATAAAAAAATGATTAAACAAAAAAAAAAATTCTAAGAAACTGAAGAAGAGCCGTCGGGTTAATTCCAAGTCGGACTGTTGTTCTTTTGTTCAGTGGTAGTAAGACTACGAAATATCCCCAAGTAGAGCAGCAATTGACATTCTGTAGCACTAATTTTTTTTGAGAAGATACCATGTAGCACCCATGTGTTACAGAGTGGTATGCATATTTTTTCATTATGTGATAAGAACTAAATAGATTCTCAGAACCACATTAAAGAATGAATTTTGAGCAATTAGAAAAACTAAAAGAAAATCATAAAAAGGGTTTTCTATGTTTCCTTTCCCCATTTTTTACATTTTCATTCACCTTTCAACCCACTCCAATCTGCCCTTAACTCCAGTTTTCATTAGGATCAGTAATGACCTACCTCCTTGTCTCTCAATTTGGTAAGAATGTTCTAGATCTCATTGTATTTGGTCTCTTAGTAACATTCGACACTTTTGAAGTCTCTCTCCTTGAAATATTCTCCCCCATACACATCACTTTCTTGAATTTCCTCTGACATTTATGGTCACTCTTTAGCCTTTCTTTTGGAAATGTTCCCTTTACCTGGTCATTAAATGTTGGAATTACTCAAAGTTTATTCCTGGATTCTCTTCTTTTCTCATTCTATATTCTCCCTCTAATGAATCGTATCTATACTGCTTCAATTTCCACCAGCATTTGGTTGACTCATACACTGCAACCAGTGGCCTAGAACTTGTTAAATAACATTTCATCTTGGATTTTTTCAAAGGTGCTCCAAACTTAATGTATTGGACACTAAATTCACTCCTTACCCCTGTGAAAGGCATCCCCATAGGAGTAATCCTTAACACATCCATCTCCCACATTCTATATCCTATGCATCATTTTTATTTAATATTAATTTTTAAATGCTTCCAAGTCTATCTACTTGTCTGGATCTTGTTATCATCATCTTCCTTTCTAAACTAAATTAAGGCAATACCTTCCTACATGGTGTGTCCCTATTAATTCTTTTCTCACTTTTCAAAATCTATTACCTACCACAGCTTAATGCCACTTCAATAACTTTCCAAAGCTATTAGGATAAACGCCAATTTCCTTAAAACGTTGCTCAAGGCAGTCATTTCACATAGGTTTTTCATTCACATGCTGTACTGTTCAGTATTTTTGTTCCTTGATTATTTCATATATTTGCATGCTTTTGATTGGAAATCTCTACTTCTAGCACTCATTTTGCCTGGCTGAATGCCAAATCCTCCTACAGCTCTCATCTCAGTTCTTAATTCTTTAGGTCAGCTTTCTTCTGACCTCCCTGATTGGCTCAAACTTCTCTGGTATGTGGTTTCACTGAACCCTGCAACTCTACTCCATAGCATTTATTATGGGTATACTTATATATATGTATTTGTGTAATAATAGTATTTAATATTTGTATTTAAGTCATAAACTCTTACCAAATCTGATACTACTTGCTATCATTTTTTTTAGTGTCTATAACAGACCTGGCACCTGATAGGTATTCAAATATTTATTGATTAAATGAATGACTGTAAGAAAGCACAGTTAAGATGCAATGTGGAGAGATATGAAATGCTGTGGAGAATGGAATGGCAAGGACAGCAGGGGCAGATTAGCATATGAAAAAGAGGAAAAGGATATGGGTCCCAATGAGTGGAGATTATGGGTTAATATCAAGTCTATTTATATATTACTTTTACTTATACTTGTGGTATTGATATAGCTTCATTATGTTAGTTGTTGTAAAGGATATATGTACTTACTATAACATATTAATAGAAAGGACTTAAGAAAATTGTTCAATAAAATACAGATAGAGTATAATTCATACACAATGATTAATTCATTTTTAAAATAGTTCATTGTCTTTTTAAAGATATGAGTGATACGTCCTTTTAGGATTCTTAGGAAGATGTGGCATTTATGATAGCAATTTGGGCCTTAGAGTGAATAGGATTTGTAAGAAATATCTACTCCCAAATGATTTGCAAACAAATCTCTGTTTCTCAGTTTGGGAACTCAGTTTAGATGAGCCACCATTATTGGTTTTCAGGTAGAAATTGTAAAGTTCTGTCTCAGACTAAACTGTATTCTAAGTAAGCTTCAGTAATAGCACTGTGTTATTGCTGAGCAGCAAGAAAATACTGAAGATATGTTCTACACTTACATTGTATATAAGTGTCAGGGGAACCACTGATCGAAACCACCTGCCCTGGCCAGGCACGACAGTAACCACTTGCATGAGTTATCTTACAACAGGAGGTCCTGGTAAGGAATGTGGAACTAACAAGCTACCACCAACTGGAAGGTCAAAAGGAGAGAGGAGACTCCAGTCCATATGTCTAACCAAACTCCCAGAATCTTTCTCGCTTGATTCCATCTAGGCTGAGTGATGCGTGTGCCACCAGGAAGGGCCCTGAGTCAGAATGATTGACCAGAGACAACCCAGAAACTAACCCCATCACCATAAAACTTGAGACTGTGAGCCACATGGCAGAGCAGTTCTCCTGGGTTCCCTTACCCTGCTGCTCTCTGCCCGGGTGCCCCTTTGCAATAAAGTCTCTTGCTTTGTCAGCACGTGTGTCTCCTCGGACAATTCATTTCCGAGTGTTAGACAAGAGCCCACTCTCGGGCCCTGGAAGGGGTCCCCTTCCTGCAACCTATGCACACATTATTTCTTTCTTGGAACTGCTTACTATTCTGTTATCTCATAGGCAGAAACAAAATGTATGCTATATTTCCACCTGTAAAGCTGCATTTTCCTTTCTTCTCTTACTATTAAGTTTTAGCAACAATAATAATTCGAAAAAAAAAACCAAAAACCTGAAGACAAAGGGGAAAATGGTGCAAGAGGATACGGCTTCTGTTTAATTTAATGAGATTAAAAAATCATTTAAAATCTATTTGTTCTTCTTTGTATTACCACAGTGCATAATGACAGTACTGGGAATTAATGTACATCCACCAGCATTACAATGGGTATTCACTGTAACTTAGCAACAGCTAAGTGTGGCTTCTTCAGCTTGTTGATTTCCATTGCTAGACCTGGGAGGCCATAGAAAATTCAATTTACTCTAAATTTCTTATGTTGGCAGTTAAATGTTAAGCTCCTGTTTACTGAAAGCTCTTTTGTGGATTGCCAGTTAGAATTCAGCGAGCTCTGTTCTACACAGCAGGAGGTATTGGCCATTTTCTTTTTGCAGAGAGCATAGTAGAAAACAAGTTTCCTCTATAGCAAGTTTCCTCTCTCTTGTGTCCATATGTTTTAATGAGGATGGTTCCAAATAAGAAAAGCAAGAGAGGTATATCACTCACAAAACTTAGAACAGACCTTTAACTCATGGAAAGTTCATAATTCTACATGAAATAATTAAAAAGAAATGCCCTTTTACTCTGTCGCAATTTCTATTCTAACAAGTGAGTGCATTTTAAAAAATAACTACTTATATCAGCACATTGTAAAAGCAAAATAAATGTTTACACAAAAAACTGAGGAGAGAATTTAAATAGAAATTTAATAAGGTCCTTTAAATTCAACACATTTAGTTTAAAAACAAACCCCATACTCTGTCCTTGTTTTACTCTCAAACAGTATTGATAGGTGACTCTGAATTGAAAAAGACTCAGTTCAAAGGTCATTTAGAGCTACATACCTACATTTTAAGACACTTTCTATTTTTAAGACATTAAGCTGCATCTTTACTTTTTTTCTCCAGCAAAGTATCAAAAAGAGAAAGAATAAATTTTACTTTCTAAGTGTATGTATCTCAGTGCTAGGCAGTTTATGTTAATATATTGTTGTTATATATGATGTCAACAGGAGGTCTGTGTTAGCTTAGTTTATCACTGACTTCCACAAATTAAACAGGATACTTGTTTTGGAAGACTGAAAAAGTAAATTCTTGAGAAGTTATTATGGAAATAATTTCTGACTTAAGAAAACTACTGATTAATCAAAAAGTTACATCTTATAGCACTCTAAGTTTTACATTCATGTTTGGATGTATGAGACTGAAAGTAAATGGAATATCTCATTTGAATGACCCAGTTTATTATACATTGTTTTTAATATCAGTTTATGATGCACTGAGAAATGTGTCTCTTTCTCTTTCTGTGAAAATAAGAAATTCCCACAAGGAAAGGCTTTAATATAGTCACAGTTTGCCTGTGAATGTGTGTTCTATTTTTGAAATGACTGTATTATGAAATCTGGAATTTTTTCTATTTGAAAATTTCTTTTGCATCAACAACTCTTATTATCAAGATCTCTGCCACATAGAAAAATTTTATATCCTTTTTTCTATTCACAAACTGTTTAAAGATCTCAGAGGAAAGCTGTCCCAAAGTATTTTCCCATTTCCTGAGGCAAATAAATGAAATTTGGTTATTCCCCCCAATTTTTTGGACCTCTGTCTTAATTCACTTTAAAATACGGCAAAGAAAGATAACAGGAAAAAGAGTAGGATGGAAGTCAATAAGATGGCTAGTGATGAGGTAACAAGTGAGATAATGCTACAACAAGAGAAATCTCATTGACAGGGTAGCAAAGAAGGTTTAAAAATGGCCTCAAACATTTGCAAAAAAGTGAAAAGCATTGGGGCTTCCCTGGTGGCGCAGTGGTTGAGAATCTGCCTGCCAATGCAGGGCACACGGGTTCGAGCCCTGGTCTGGGAGGATCCCACGTGCCGCGGAGCAGCTGGGCCCGTGAGCCACAATTGCTGAGCCTGCGCATCTGGAGCCTGTGCTCCGCAACAGGAGAGGCCGTGATAGTGAGAGGCCCGCGCACCACGATGAAGAGTGGCCCCCGCTTGCCGCAACTAGAGAAAGCCCTCACACAGAAACGAAGACCCAACACAGCAAGCAAGCAAGCAAGCAAGCAATAAATAAATATATATATAAATAAATATTTTAAAAAAGTGAAAAGCATACAAAATACTATCTGATTACTATGTAATAAATTGGAAATGAACAATGAAAGGGGACACCAAAATATACCCTTCATTTGGAAAGTATAAACCACTTGACCAACCAATCAACAAACAAAAATAGCAAAACCCAACAGACAAAGGAAACAGACACTTCTAAACAATAAAAAAGATAGTCATAATGGGAATTATTTAGAAATCAACACAATAAAATCTCTGCAAAGACAACTGTGTGGGACACTTCCTTGGAGGAAAATTTATTAGGGGAAAAAAATCAATAAACTAGGCATTCAATTCAAGAAGCTAAGAAAACAAGTAAAAAAAAAAAAAAAGAATAGTGTAAAGCCATACTGAGTAAAAAGATTTAATTTAAAGTACAAATAAATGTTGAAAAGACCAGTAAAATAGGCAAAACTGAAAAACTGATGATAAAGAAAGAAAAAAGAGAATACTGTAAAAATCAATAAAGAGAAGCCTCAATTAAATAGTCAGGAAACCAGAAGGGGAAACTCTCATGCCCTATGACAATAGCAGAGCCCAACAGGCAGAAGAAAGTCTTCCTCTTCTTGCCTGGCAAGAGCTCTGCCAATGAAAGACTTGGTGGCCAGGATGGCAGAGTAGGAAGACCTTGAACTCACCTCCTCCCACAGGCACACCCAAATTACAACTATTTACAGAGCAACGATTGATGAAAAAGACCTCTTCTACAACTAAAGATATAAAGAAGGAAAACAACGAGATGGGTTGGAGGGGCAGAGACTTGGTATAGTCAAGACCCATACACCCTGGTGGGCGGGCCACAAATGAGAGGATATAGTTGCAGAGGTTCTCCCCAAGGAGCGAGGTATCCAAGTCCTACATCAGGCTCCCCATTTCTAGGGTCCTGCACCAAGAAGATAAGCCCCCAGGACATTTGGCTTTGAAAGCAACCGAGCCTTACTTTCAGGAGACTCAGAGGGCTGTGGGAAACAAAACTCCACTCTTAAAGGGTGCACACAAAATCTCACATGCTCTGGGACCCAGGATAGAAGTAATTTGAAAGAGGCCTGGGTCAGACCTACCTGCTAATCCTGGAGAACCTCTCAGAGAGGGAGGAGGCAACTGGAGCTCACCCTGGGGACATATACTCTGGTGACAGCCATTTTTGGGGAGCTTGTCTACCATGAGGACCCTGATGTTGGCAAGTTCCATTTTAGAATCCTCCTTCTAGCTTATTAGCACTGGGACATGGCCTCACCCACAGCCTGTGGACCTCAAGCCCAGCAGCTGTCTGGGCAGGAGGAACACAGCCCCACCCCCCAGCAGGCCTGCTGCCGTAAGACCCTCTGAGCCCACAGCCACTTCAGGACTCAGCCCTGTCCACCAGAGAGCCCAGGACCAGACCTCACACACCAGTGCACCTGCACTAGCTTGGGGAAACCCATGGCTCTGCAGCCAGAGACCCACGGACCCAGTTCTACCT